>NW_024715917.1:0-223735 GCF_018991925.1 Homarus americanus | reverse complement strand
GAAGTGCTCAGTCACACTGTATCCATTCCTCATTATTTATTACTTTTACTGTACTGTATTTCATTGTAGATTTTTTTTTTTCTATGTCGGACTTAAGCCATTCCGACTATGACCTAGATTTGGGTCCCTAACGTCGTAGAATCAGGGAGCACTACTACACAAGTGCAGGTCAATGTAGATCAGTATGGTGTTCCAGAGACAACAGTACTGCGTAAATTGTTCAGCACAAATTCTCGGACAGGATTGTGAGTCGGTGTTCACCAGTGCAACCAGAGGGCTGATCTTCACAACATCACTAGAAGGCGCTCTTCTCATGGCGGGCGGGCAACACGCCACCGCTGAAGACAGTCCACTCAGCAGAACCAGGACTTGCCTGTAAACACGTCTACATCTGGCTAGGTCACAGGTCAAAGATTTAATGAGCATACGCACTGTAGCTGAAGCCACGGCGATAGCAGTACTGCTTACAGTGATATATGTAGTGTCATTTAACCCATGTTATAACTGCAACAACACTCTATGGATGTAATCCTTCATACTAGCTCTGTGAAAATGTTACTTCATCTTACCACAGAGTTTACAACAACACTCCATGGATGTAATCCTTCATACTAGCTCTGTGAGAATGTTACTTCATCTTACCACAGAGTTTACAACAACACTCCATGGATGTAATCCTTCATACTAGCTCTGTGAGAATGTTACTTCATCTTACCACAGAGTTTACAGCAACACTCCATGGATGTAATCCTTCATACAAGCTCTGTGAGAATGTTACTTCATCTTACCACAGAGTTTACAACAACACTCCATGGATGTAATCCTTCATACTAGCTCTGTGAGAATGTTACTTCATCTTACCACAGAGTTTACAACAACACTCCATGGATGTAACCCTTCATACTAGCTCTGTGAGAATGTTACTTCATCTTACCACAGAGTTTACAACAACATAAAAATGTAAAAATAGTTTATGTTCAAGAGAGTCTCAAGCAAGATGCTTCCTCCACTGAGCAGGGACACACACACTGGCCATTTTGGGTGAGTCAAGTGGTTGTTTGGCGTGCTAAAACTAGTTCCTGGTACTAATTATGTTAAATAATTGTTGGGACTGACCGAGCAGTTGGAAGGAGGCAAGGTGGGGTACTGATTGAGACAGATAGTGTCGTGAAGAATATTTTTTTTTATTAACTGAAGATATTTGTTTTAGCTCATAAATTCATACAAATTACCCGGCAGAATATAATTTACATTGCTGGAATTCTTATAATTTGGTGATCATTTTGAATATAAACATCATAGATTTTGCATTAGACATACAAATTTTAGATAAAATGTTTTCTCTAGTAAATATGTTATCTTTTGTGCAAAATATATGACATTTATATTCAAAATATTCCCTAGTCTTACAAAATCCAGCAATGTCATTGTATTATCCTAACTTTAGTTTGAGTATTATTTATTAAAATTTAGTGGTTTTCCCCAAAAATTTCTCGGGAAGAGCCAGCAGTGTAGTGTGAGAAGGGGAGAGTTGAGTCCATAATTTGAATGGACATTAACTTGCGACTGTATTTCTCTATTTCTCTTAAGTATTAATTGTGTGCATGTACCATTATAAAATTAAGATGTTATTTTACTACAACATAGTTATGTGTCTTCAAGTGGGTTTGGGTGGGCTGGTTTCTATTGGAATATCCCATATGTTCTGTTGTTCACTGCGGGACCCTCTGGGTTCTATTGACTGGTTAAGTAAATTCTACTTATACAACATATATTTGTTTAATTTTCCTAGTACTGTAGTTAGGAATATTTTTTGATAGTGTTGTACCAGTCTTATATGTGTATATATTGTGTTCCTTACCACAAAATGTGTCCCATAATACAAACATAGGTAACAAGAGTGATACAAACAACATAACTAACCATATATGAGTGAAATATACCTTCTGTAATTGTTTTAAGCCAAACTATTGTATGAATCCAAAATGTGACTCACAATCAATGATATTTTAAAGTGATCCACTAAAGCACATGAACCTAATGGTGTTATACAAGGTGGCGAATACAACCACTATTAAAGACCGTTGAGGCTCCAGTGTAGTAACCATGATCCATCATTATTGTATAGTGGAAATGGTGATATAGACAAAATAAATTATTGGGTCTTATAAGATGGTCGTTCAGATATCTAGGCGGTCCGTCCTCGTAACTATCTTTAGAGTGAAGTGCTTCCCCATCTGGATACTGTCACCCCGTCTGGTCCCCAGATATGCTAGGGACTGTCAGTTGGTTGAAAATGTTCAAAGAGAGGCCACCAGACTGGTGCCTGCACCCGGCACCTCAGCTACTGCAGAGATTGGAGCCTCAGACTTGCCTAGCTTATGATACAGGACGGGCAGGGTGACCTAATTGAGGTGTAAAAGCATCTCAGGGGCACTACTCAGTCAGTGTCTACTTGGAGCTTCTCGGACTCGCTTCCCTCAGGGTCTCAGCTCAAGATTGAAGAAAGCACAAGTCCAGAAAACTGTGAGGGCAAACTTTTCGGGTGAGAGTTGTGAACTCTTGGAACAATCTACCAGAAAGTATTGTGACTGCACCGGTGTGAGCTCTTCCATGACAAGACTTGACCACCACTGGAGCAGGTTCAGGTACATGGAGGAGCCAGTGCATGCCCAGTACATGCCAACAGTGCGTAACAGAGGCGTGACCGATCGCCCAAGCGGCTAACGAGCCGTCTGGTGAAGAGGATGAAAGAAAAGGAAAAGTAATCAGAGACGTGACCAATCGCCCAAGCAGCTAATGAGCCGATCAGTGGTGAAGAGGATAAAAATGTCTTCCCCAAACCCTCTTCTATCCAGAGACAAGTCTTGGAGCAGAAAGTGCAAATGAAAGTAAATTCGAGAGTAGGAGGTGGACAATGGACTGCTCTTGAGCAAGAGGAGTAACCAGTTATCTGCCACACACCAGATATGGACTGCCAGTCATCCAATGCACTTGGTGAACACCACCTGGGCCTTTGTTGACAGCTTTCAGCCAATGGCAAGTGGCACAATATTTTCCATTCTCCATCGTCCAGGTAACTCGAGGTCTGTGGAATTTAGCAAGCTCCTCCTGTTCTTGTATATTTATGCTATTTTGGTATTTATTATATTTTTCATTACCAATATAGTGATACCAGTGACAGCAATACCTAAGGACAAGTATGCACTTTAAGTCACACCATAAAACTACACCATATAACCTCACCTAAAATAACAGTCAATTATGATAAGAGAACATGCCTGTTGATAATAATTTGACATTGTACATAAAAGTAGAAGTCTTAAGCTACATTTGAAAACAAAAATCATTCAAATACTGTATGTTTATTGGTTCAAAAGTTAGGGTGCTTTGAGTTGACAAACTTAACTGTTTTATTTTCAGCATTCGGCTGGTTAGGGCTCAGTTATTTTTTCCAATAATGTACAGAGAAATTCTCTTAAAAAAAAAGAATAACCTAGATTGTAAAAGCTTTCTGAGTTAAGGTTCAGTCCTCTTGCATCTGTGTGGTATGGATGGCCTTGTGCAGTGTAGTAAGTGGATGATGTGGTTATATATACAACCTGTGGTGTAATAGTCAGCATATTCGCCTTGCAAGTGGCGGACGGGTTCGATCCTTGGGCAGGGTAAAATTATGAACTAATTCTTTATGCCATTTGCCTCTGTCTACCCTGCAGTAATTGGAACCTAAGGTTAATCGATTTGGTAATCGTATTTTGGGTTAATGGTTAGCTATTGCAGTTGGCGAGTTGTCGGTCTTCTGGACTATTCTTGACACTGGGTCATGCAACTCGTTAACTCAGAATGTTGGTTGTTGTGTTGGCAACCTACTTAAACATTTTACGCCTAGGTGGTCCTTCCACTGGCCATCTTAGATTACACAAGGGGCTATCATTGTATGCGTATGCTGTATATTCAAGTACAGTTTGAGTTTATATCATCAAATTTTAATGCAAGTAAGGGATAAAATACCCTGTATATACCGTAGTATTTTTAGGGTTTATTTATATTAAACAATAGCTAACCAGGAGCTTTGAGGTGTTAAGGTTTTTCAACTCGTAATTTTTGAGTGCATTATATACAGTGAGTAGCATCATTTTTTATCCAGTTACATGCACACACAATCCTACATACATATTGTGAAAAATATACAATAAATAATTATCATGAGGGCAAACACATCCAAGGAATAAACATTTCTTGCACTACTTTACAAGACTGATCTGGTAGTGTAGTGTATGGGAGCTGGGGGGATGGGTTAGCTGGGCCAGACTGAGCCACTTTCCTGCACTAGTCAGCGCGATCCTTTATACGATTTCACCATAACTCCCATATTATTTTGGTTCATTTAGTGCGGGTTAATAAAATATGGCATTATTGCATATCACTACAACATTCCTACTAATCTATTATCATATTCGATTAAGACGTCTAATTATAAGATAATTTTCTTCTATTACATTACCGTTCGCGAATGTATAATAACAGAGATAGCGTATCCAAAATTTTCTATTTTCTTCCATTAATCTTCTGCCATTATAACCACCTCACCTACCACACTGCGTATCCTTCATAAATCACACGTGCATGCGTTCGTACACTTCACTCGGCCAATCAAAAAGTTTTTTTTTGTGGCAACCAATTAAAATGATTTGGGGTTAAATTCGCGGTATTTTTCCAATCAAATTCGATTTTTATTTGGGGTCTCATATTTCGTAATTCAAATTCACTTCCGACCATGGAATTCTCGATGGGTATCACTTCAATAATATGGAGCTGATTGCGAGTTTTGGGGAAAAGCGAAGAAACTACAGTATTTTTTCGATCTCATGATGTTCTCCGACCTCAATGTTGTACTTCATCACTAGGCAGTGACCCTACTAATCTTCATAAGCACAGCAGCAGTCTGTAGTCAGGTCAGAGGGTAAGATGACCAACCTTCTCACCTGGTTACAAATCTTTTTAATTACGAAATTATCCAGTTTGTACATACCATTACTCAAATTCATGTTACGGATTAGGTATGTTTAATGAGACTGGATTCTATAATGTTCCTACTGTCAATTGAATAAGGTAATATTGAAGAGGCATTATCCCAGAGCATTGGGTTCCTGGCCTGTCCTAACACTATATTTATGTTGTTTAAGTCTAGTTAAAACCAAACAAATTTGTCAGTATAAGGGGACAAGATTTTCAGTTTATGGTCTGTACTTTGAATGATTGTGAACACAAAGGAGCCATTGGGAATAATAACTGAAAATACAACCATAAGAAATGGTTCTTGAAGACTGTCTCCAAGGCGTTTAGAACCCCAGGCCGCGATTCCCCGGAGCGCCCTCACCACTCTGCCACGAGTCCACCTCCCTGGGTGCACCTGCGAGCCGGCTTGGCGGTCGCTAAACGACTGTGCCCGCTGACTCCACCTGGAGATTGTACCTCATCTATTGCATGGGGCAGTGTCGGCCCATGTTTGGAGGGATAACTACCAGAAATATAGTATCCCGGTTAAGTATTGAACTGAATGAGAGTTCAAGGTACCAGGTGGTTCCTTGTGAACTGATAAGAAATATTGTATGTTATGTATTCATCTGTAGTAACCATGAAAGAATAACCTGAGAGGATAAGTTCTAACCAAGAATTGAGGAGGTAATTTGTTCCTTGTTAAAGTAAGACTCTCGGGTCCAGTGTTATTGACAGTGTGTAGTCATTTCTAAATCTTGTCAAAGAAATAATAGTTGTCGAATGGTATAAGTACTTGGGTTGTATAATAAGTATTTGGAGGTGGTTAATGAGGTAATAAGTTCTTGAAGTGTTTGATGACTTAATAAGTTAATTAGCGGTTCTGTTTAGCCTGAGTGAATCTAAGATGCATCTTCTCCACGTGTTAATAAATATTGAATTGGTAAACTCTGAGTATCACCACTCTACTCCTTCTACACATTGGTTCCCAGAAAATAATACTTACTCCACGTGCTATACATCTACCCTCCCAAAACCCTTCCAAGAGTTATGTTATATAATAAAAGTCTGGTGGTGGCAGCTACCCTGTGTAAGTATAAAAAGAGTTGTACAAAGTAACATGGTTCCAGACTAACCCATGTATAAGAATAGACATAAAAGTATACTTCAGTAAGAACATTGAAACTGAGAATATAATATATATGAACAGATGAAACGTACAAGAAAAGAAGCATAAGACATGTATGTACATTGTGGAACTAATGATACAGCATATAAATTATTAAATATATACATACAGGTAGTTCTGCTATACTTAGCGATAATTGTGTTCTTGTAAAATATCGTTATAGAAAATCGTAATAGAAATAACAGGGCTTATGGAGAAAATAGGGTTAGGTGCAGTTTATAAAATCGAAAAAATTTAGTAGTTAGCCTAACACAAAGGATAGCACAGTCTAAATAAATGTTACATTCATATCTAATAATGAAATCATACAGTAAATTTAACACTTTACCTTGAAAAAATATGAATGTAACTTGATGGGGAAGGGTGATTTTGAGGTTGATAACATCAAGCTTCTCTTCAAGTTTATATCCTTTCTTTACGATAATCACGGAATTCTATCATCAGAATGCTTTTGGAGATATTCTTCTTTACCATATTCACAGTTAATACCACAAAATTGGAGAAATAGTAAGCAAAAATCGCGTTATAGCAAACAACGATCGCGTTATACAAATATTGTTCGAATTCATAAATCGCGTTAGAGCAAATTGCCGTAAAACCACAGCGTTATAGCAGAACTCACTGTATATACATATAAGTGAAAGTTTAAGATAAAGAACATACATAACTGACAAGAGAATTACTTGTATAGATCCAAAAGTATACTTATAACTAAAGAATTGAAGAATCATAACAAAGAATATCTGAAGGGTAAATTATGAAAAGAAGACTTCGGCCCGTTACATTGGTAATGTCTGATAACACCAGAAGTGGTAAAATACTAAATTCCAAATAAGACATTGAAAATGAACCTATAAATAAAATATGAACTTCCATCTTTGACATAATAACCACTGCAATACTAAATATTGACCCGTAGTCTTTCAATGTTAAATTAGGGTAAAATTAAAGGTCTGGTCATGTAGTGAATTTAAGATTTGGAGTCTGTAGTTTGGACAATTCAAAACACTTCTTCTATTGCCCGACTCTGTCCTGCCGTCCGGGGAGTTGCTGCTGCCTCCAACATACTCCCTCCGCATAGCGGTGTTTAGCCACTGCACCTATTCTCTCCTCCTAAAATTCACTTCAATCCTCCTTTATTCTTCCCCCTGTCACTAGCATTTCATGTCATGTCAGGAGACCATTCTACACTCGGCTACTGGACCAGCAACAGCTACTCAAAACCTCCTCACCTAGTCACTCCTAAGCTGTACAACAATATATATACAGAAAGCGCATTGTGAGAGTGTCTATCCTACCTCATTCCTAGTGTGAGATATCCACATGTACGTGCGTTTGTGTGCCCATACAAAGAGAATTGACAACAGGCCACATACTGATGCGTTCACACATCATACACCTTAGAAACGTGATGCGTACATAGGCATTATTAACACCTTAAACTATGGGGTCCGGTGTTTGGTTATAGTTTGTTCAATTATTTCAAGTGATAGATTGAGAGGTTACTGGGAGGTAGCAGTGAACAACACAAGTGGTGGCGGCAGGACACAGACCGAGCGGATGTAAGCAAACCTCACACACAGCGGCACTTAGCACGGATTTAACAAAATCACGGTCGAAGCTGAACTAGTTTACTGAATCAGGCGAAAATAACGGAGAGTCCAATTTAGCGGAATTGGTCGCTTTTAATTAGTTCATTATATGGAGGATATATTGTATTTGTTACTATATATAAAATCTGAGTATATCAATATTATAATAATTCATATATCTTATTGACTGACAGATGATGGGAGGTGCGTGGTGTGTGTGTCTAGACCACCAACAGCCCCCTCATAGGTGTGTGTGTGTCTAGACCACCAACAGTCACCCCTCATAGTGTGTGTGTGTGTCTAGACCACCAACAGTCACCCTCATAGTGTGTGTGTGTGTGTCTAGACCACCAACAGTCACCTCATGTGTGTGTGTGTCATCATCATCATCCATGAGCCTTCTACATACACACCTCAAAGTAAGTGAACTTTTCTACCTTTTGTTGAATTTAGGCAATTTTCGGTGAGCTGGAACCACTACCCAAAACCCATTGAAACAATGGTTTCGTTAACGAGCAACCTTCTAGAACGGATTGTGCTCAGTAACCGAGGACCACTGTATTTCCTAAAAGAACGAGAGGAGAGAGAATACTGAATCAAGTTCTGTTTATGAAATCGAGAGGTTAGCCTAGGGGTGAGGGGCAGGGTAAGGTAGAGCCACCATTTAACGAGATTCATTTAATGGTTTAATAATAGTCATCCTGCCATCCCTAAAAACAACCCCAGGTGGCAGTATCATTAATAATATACTGTACTGTACAAACTTATCTTTAACTTATGAAGAAAAATAAAAATTTCCATGAACTGAGTTGAATTGTTTAATCCCAAATACAAAGTACTAAAGCAAATATAATGAAGATAAAGGAAGGTCAAAACATTTATACTGGTGTCCTTAACTACAGTAATTCTCTAGTCTTAATCTTGGCACAATGTTCATAGACTGAAGTTCTTGAAATAAAAGCTTGCAAGCATAAGGGATAATTATAGACAATATCGCTTGGACGACCGACAATAATGACACCAGCCTGAGTACCCCAGCAGACCGACGAAGTTGCACACGCCCACGCCAAAGGCATCGGACGATATCATCAACCGTTCTAGTAGCAACAACATACTGAAGGAAGTAAACAATACAAATAGACAAATACATGGTCAGTAAGGTTGAGAGTAGTAGTGTATGTTACTGCCTCACCTGTGGTCAGTAAGACTGTTACATGAATTTGTCCTTGTTACAAGTCATAATAAAGGGGTTAGGTGTGAGTGGTTGGTAGTGTCACAAAAGGCAGGTCTAAAACTTAACAAAGACCTAAAACATAAAATAAAACACCAGCTGTATATTGCATTATGCAAAAGAAACATTATTGAACATAGACAAATTTATTCTTTTTATCTTATTTCTTATGGGCATCAGCTCACCCGGCACAGCTCATTTTATAGTGATCACACAAGGCCTGAGGGCAAAAAAAAAAAAAAAAAAATTATATATACTGTATATATATATATATATATATATATATATATATATATATATATATATATATATATATATATATATATATATATATATATATATATATATATATATATATATATATATATATATATATATATATATATATATATATATATATATATATATACATATATATATATATATATAGGATATCTATTTTGGATTCAGGTTACATCTTCAGAGGCAACTGAAGATGCCTCTGAAGATGTCTTGAAAAAAGACGTAAAGCTAAGGTAACGTTGTTTCCATTTTCCGCGATTTTCAAATTTATCATCACCATTTGATTTACATGAAATATATATATATATATATATATATATATATATATATATATATATATATATATATATATATATATATATATATATATATATATATATATATATATATATATATATATATTGTTGATATATATATATATATATATATATATATATATATATATATATATATATATATAACAACAAGTCCATGTTATATGGACTAAAAATGAAATATATATATATATATATATATATATATATATATATATATATATATATATATATATATATATATATATATAAATATATAAATAAATAAATAAATAAAAATAATAATAATAAAAATAAATAATTATAAAGAAAATTATAATTAAGAATAATAAAAAACATCAAGAGCCATAAGAAATACAAAGAATAAAAAGATTAACACTGTAGTGAGAAACAATATACTGTATGTTGTGTTGCAAGAGAAACAATTGAGACCCTGCAGTTGTGTGTAAATGAGGCAGAAAGTCAGATTATCAACCTGGGACTTGGTCACATAGCAGCAGGATTGTTATCTTTCATATTAACTTAATTAACTGTTCTTAACTTTTACGCTTATAGTTATGATCCGTCAACAGTAGTTAACATTATAATTAAACACCAGCCTAAGAGATGCACCTGTACAGTTCATCAAAACCCAACAACAGAGGAATCCTACTATTTTTTTATTTCAACGGACGCTCACCTTGCACCGGGTCCAATCAGACAATCTCGCCCATCTCCCGGAGCCTCAGACCTCCGTCGCTGGCACGCCCTTCCGTGGGCTGTCTGGTCAGCACGGCACGAGGGCTCGGAAGGGCGAGCATCTTGTCCATGACCATGTGCTTAAGTTTCTGATAATACACAGGACCAAAGAAGATATACCCGTCAGCCTCCCCAGTGGTCCCACAAGATGTCCTTTCCTGGGGATAAATTTGGAAAGCAGAACTGTTATTACTGGTGGGCATTAATTAAGGAGTTGAGTCATGAATACAAGTACTTCTATTAGTCACTATTGAGTCAAAGATTCATTAAGATGTGGACACGAGAAACAGAGAAGTTACATCTGCCGAAATAGTTTTGGGTCGCGGTCCACGAGAAAACAAACGTCCGAGCTTAATGGTTGACAGACCGAGGACGACGACTACTACTCCTGGTTGTTATTTTGAAGAATCACTTTCTACATAATGTACTGTACAAAGTCAGACAGATACATCAATATCTTTATATACTGTACTGTTGTTCACCACTATCTAGCACAGTGGCTTATCCTGTCTTTAGAACACAACATAACACAACCTCCATCAAACTAATATTAAATTTTTTTTTCACATTATTTCTTTATACATTTTGCTACCTTGCTCCTCCCTGTTCACTCTTAACATCCAGTCATTTAGGCCAGAATTCAGAACAGTGGTTTGAAACCGCATGAAGGTTTAAACCCAGGATCGAGCAAAGATTGACGATTGTTAGTATTCAGAACGCTGGCTTGAGCCAACACAAAGATTCAACCAGATTTGAGATCGGAATTGTCGATCCTCGTGATTAATCCAGCCCGCAGGGCAGGTTTGGCTGCCGATCCTTCAAGCAAGTCAACATGAGTTTTGACAGAACACGGCTTTTGGCGATATCGCGAAATCGGAAATTTTGTAAAGAGAAGACTGATGGTAGATGGGCAGAATCCTTTTCAATTTTTATGATGACACACAATTTAAACAACGATATAGGTTCATCAAGGAGATTTCCTTGTTATTTTTCATGATATGAAGCACCTACTTGACAGACCTGTTAGCTATGGTTCATCTCTACCTCCCATTCATCAGCTGATGATTGAGAAGATTCTTCACATCTAATAGTTTCCAGGTAAGAAAGATTCTGGTTACTGAATGAGTTATGGTAATGTGTTACAACACTTCAGTGTTTAGGGTCCATGAAGATCAAGTAGGTAAATGTTAAGAACGCTGATGCTTTTATGTTGAACGTTTTTCTTTAGGAAAACTATTTTGATGTATTTTCAATATAATTGAATCAATGCCGAGTGCATTTTGATTTTAATGTATTAAAGGAAAGTGCTTTCTTAACATTACTAATCAGGGAAATGCGAGGTTAAAAGAACAGAAAGAAACCTAACCTAACTAAACCTAGCCAGGTTACTACGCTTCATCTTGCTTTGGTTATGAATATTGACACCTGTCCCGGATTATATCTACAATTTGTATGTAATTGTTCTGCCTCTATGAATTTCTTTGTCATCATATAACAACACAGCCACGTTGTAATACAGTACAATAAATCATTATAATTTGATTGTCAATATAGAAATAGAAGTAACTTATGATGTACAGGAGATTTATCCTCCTCCGTAAAAACTCATCAAGCCGTAGTTGGCCATAATCTTGTAAACATTCCTCTCGATGGTGATTGGCTGTCATAATGGTGTAGATGAAATGATTGACTGGAATTTCAGTGATTGAATCCTTGCTTGTAACTGAACAAAATGCAACAGATTACCCGGGATTCAAAGTCGCCGATGTTCTGAAGATGGGTAATCCACTGCAGGAAATCTCTGATCGAGGAATCCTGATTCACATGCCTAAGCCGAGCTCAAATCCCAGATTCAAACTACCATTATGAATTCAAGCCTTAGTAATTATTTGATTAAAATGGCAGTACAATACAGTAAGTTAACCACTAAACCCTGCATGACCCTTCACACAACACAACCAACACATTCCTTAACCACTAAACCCTGCATGACCCTTCACACAACACAACCAACACATTCCTAACCACTAAACCCTGCATGACCCTTCACACAACACAACCAACACATTCCTTAACCACTAAACCCTGCATGACCCTTCACACAACACAACCAACACATTCCTTAACCACTAAACCCTGCATGACCCTTCACACAACACAACCAACACATTCCTTAACCACTAAACCCTGCATGACCCTTCACACAACACAACCAACACATCCTTAACCACTAAACCCTGCATGACCCTTCACACAACACAACCAACACATTCCTAACCACTAAACCCTGCATGACCCTTCACACAACACAACCAACACATTCCTAACCACTAAACTCTGCATGACCCTTCACACACCTTCCTTTTCTTATTCATTCAGTTGACATAATCTTATTATTTTAATAAAATATAACTTTAGCCCAAGATTAAAAACACTTAATTTGTAAAACCTTAACTCTATTTACTTGAAATATCTATTATTTTGCACAGATGTAGTTCTGCCGTCCACCATTTGCTAGATGGTAATTGTGAAACAGTAATGGAAAGGTGTACAGTAGTTTAGTGTAGTGTAGTGTAGAGAGTAGAGTAGAGTAGAGAGAGAGAGTGCAGTGCAGTACAGTGCAGTGCAGTGCAGTGCAGTACAGTGCAGTGCAGTAGTGCAGTGCAGTACAGTACAGTACAGTACAGTATTTAAACAAAATAATTACAAACACTATACAGTGTAAATTAATTCAAGCAAATATAAAGTTTAATTATGACTGTACTGTGTGAGCCAAGCATTTAACACCTCTATTACACACCTGGTAATTATATCCATGCTTCACCAGCTCCTCCATGATCTCCTTCACTGGTGTCCCAAAGGCTGTTCCATAGTTAAACTTTCCTTCAAGAGCAGCAGCTTTACTACCCGAAGTTCCATAAGTTTTCCCACTGTCATTCTAGATGAAAACCATGAGGGTTCATGATCATGTCCGGGTAAAGCCCCTTGTCCGAGAAGAAGGTCTTCCTGTTGCACTATGAGGCCCGCTACCCCTTCTGACCGCCGACGAGAACTTGTCTCCAATCTCTGGTCGACGTGTTTGTCTTTAAAAGAATTTTGATCAAATTAAATTCGTCGGGATCCGATGACAACATAACTTTTTCAACGAAATAGAACCCGTCCCTTATGAACCACCGGTGTATCTCTGAACTCCACTGCCTCGGAGCTTGTTCGCCAGTGTAAGACAGCTGTGTTACTGTGGGCATCTGTTTATTAATGAGGACTTGTCTGGAAGTACAGGTGTCCCCACAGCTGCCAGACCGTCACTGTCAAGTGTTTCATGTTTCCAGATTGGTTTTGTTTGCCAGTTTCCAGGACCTGCATCAGTGGGCCCTGGACTCTGTCTGAGGTTTGGTTGGCGAAGGTTTCACGGAACACTTGGCATTACGGACATCGATGCACGCGGTAGACTCTGTCCAGGGACGCCTTGTTGATGACGATGGCATCTTCATATCGCATTCGAATAGCTCATCACGGCCACCATGGCATTATGACCGCAGGAAGATGTTCAAAGTTGATAAGTTCAATAGTCCTGGTTTTGACTAGAGGCTTATGAGGGTAAACAAGATTGTACAGTAATGTATCAATCCTGTTTCTCTGGTTGTAGCCAATGGTGCCCATCGCCTGTTTACCCATGGCACACTGGTAGGTATTACGAGGGCTCTGGTTGTGGTGAGGGTACGATGAGACCGCACACACGCCTAAAATTGTAAACGGTTCTATTTCCATGTGGGTTGTTTTGGGAGTAATCCGTGTTCATACATGGCAATGCTCAGTCATTTTCTTCATTCACGTCCAAATACTCAACCAGGCCCTCGGGAAGAAAGTCGCCGAACGCCATCAGCCCACGGGTCTCTAATGTGATCCTCCATTACGGGTCTCGGCTCGACGATGCTAACTTATGTAAACACAACGATGCTTATAATGGGTGTAGATAGACACAAAGCCACTGATGACAGTGTTAGGCCTCATAGCGCGAAAAACCCTCACAACTCTCTTGTGGTCTCTGGTCACCCGATGATGTTAACGTTGAGAAATACCAAGAAAACATCTCTGTTTGACAACTCTTCTCCGACAGCAGATTGATGTCTTCTACACCACAGTTAAAGCAAGTTCAATGATAGGCTCAGGATCTACTTCTGTTGTGATGTGAGTCATTAAGGCTAAGTTCTTCACTAAGCCACAAGATTCTCCTTCTGGGGTGTCAGAGGGGCACACCATACCCCACTGTGAAGGCTGGAGAGACTCGACCACTAACTTTACGCCGCGTCTTCAAACTGGGAATTGACGCTGGCCATCATGCCCAGGGCAGATATATAGGACAACCCGGCAGTACCTGAGTTACTCCTTGTCTTCCATCTTGAACCTCTTGATGGTCCAATTACCAGTTGATATGGCCACCTCCAGGCCATTGGTTATGGCATCCTGGCTCGACTGCATGTACTGAACGGCATCAAACTGAGAAACTTTCCCTTTTTACCAAGAATAATGTCTGCTTTTTTAGATCAGAATTAAACTTCTTGAACAAATCCTCAAACAAGAGAGATGAGAGACCCGCCAGTTCTAACCTCTTGTTGTCAGTAGTAGTCACGATCGTCGACGCGTTCTGGTGTCGCCTGTGCCTCTATCACGCTGCCATCAGAGCTAAATATATCGACTTCATTTTAAAGTTGAATTTTTCTACAGAACGTGAGCTAAGATAGTGGTGGCCAGCAGGTCTGCGGCTTC
This sequence comes from Homarus americanus, assembly GCF_018991925.1. Lineage (NCBI taxonomy): Eukaryota > Metazoa > Arthropoda > Malacostraca > Decapoda > Nephropidae > Homarus > Homarus americanus. The sequence continues at coordinate 208,624 of NW_024715917.1, read as the reverse complement.
ATCAACGTCTTCGGCAGCGTCAAAAAACCTTTCTGACGAACTTTGTTGCCAATAAACTTGAGAGCTTTGCCTGCGTGTAAACATTCAACCTCGCACATTCTTCGAGCGAAGCGGCAAATGAAGTCATAATTCTATCTTCCGCTCCAATCATCTGAACAATTTCCTGGTCACTGGCGACTCCTATAGCTTTAAACACAATACCGATGGAACGCCTTCAGTCAGGGTATTGTGTTTGAGGTAATACTTCCCGTTCTTTATGATGACGTTGGTACGAGACTTTTCTTGGGTAGAAGAAGAGGTGACCTGGCAAGTGAGTCCACCTTTCTTGTCTTCTTCAACAATCATGCGATTCTTTGACAACTGCTCCTGGATGAGGATCACCTGTTACAAAACCATATATTAGTTGGTCAATAACACAGTGCTCACTTCTTATACAGAGTAACACCCTGACCAGTGCACTAAGTCCTCCATAAAACTCTAGAACACTACTTACTGTATAGTTAAGTGTTACTGGTAGTACAGCAGGCCCTTGAATTAGCGGGGGTTAAGTTCTAAAATGGCCACGAATCGCCAAATCGCGAATAATATTTGCGGACAGGGGGATATTTTACTTGTGTACAAAGAAATGTATATTACCTTTATGTGTTTGCCCTTAGGACAATTATTTATTTTACCTGTATTGCATATGCATGCATGCACACATACATACCACACACATATACTGTACAATACAAGTAAAAAGTTACTGTTTCTAGAATGAATGGCTTCATGTCCCAACTGCAAAAATGCCAGCAACTTTAAAACTACCCTTAAACATTCTTAGATACAGCCAGGGTGTCATCCACGTAATAATCAAGGTCCGCGAATTAAATCCACAAATTGTCAAGGCAAGCTGTACTTAATGTGTTAGTAAGTGTAAGGTGAGAGTTTAACAATAAAGTGTTGTGTTAAGGAAAAGTTTACACACCCAAACAAACTAACATGTACAGTCCCATATGTACCATCAACTGCTACTGTACCGTGGCAAAATTGACTTGAATTGAATTGAAACAGTTTATTTCGCCAAAAAACACAGAAACAGAGTGGATAATAATAACAATATTAACATGGCTGAGCCAGTTGAGAACCTTTGCTCTCTTTTAGGCACCTGATATATACTATACATTTATCTCAAGGAAGTATTATGTAATATTTAGTATCATCTGGAATAGTACAATAGCATGGTGGTAATAAGAACATCTCATAATGTTACCATGGTTATCACTTCAATATTATTATTATTATTATTTTTTTTTTACAGTGAAATTGAAAACATAAGTATAATGGGGGCAGTACAACATGGGTTGTACAGCAATAAGGTTGAACAAGAGGACAGAGCTGTCAGGATTATAACTAGTTAACAAATATGTTTATTGCAATGGTAATTACTTATCTATTTACATGATAATTTCCGATAAACGGTTTTGATGGTACAATAAAAGCAGGTACTGTAAATATCGTAAGTGTTACAAGAAATATTAATATGACAATAGATTTTTTAAGAGATGATTTAAAGGAAGGGGCGTAGTCTTTGCTGGATGGGTGGGGGTAAGTTGTTCCACAGCCTTCACACCATGATATTTTATGGAGGTCTGGGACTGAGAGGGCGCATGGGGGTGGTCTTCGTAGATCTGGGAGACTAAGTTGTATCTCTGATTATTCCGGAACTTGAAATAACTATTGTCAAAAGTGATAGATAGATTTGTAAACAAAGAGGGCACAGCAGTAGGTATCAATATCTTGAATTTTAAAATTTTCAATACAGTATAGCAAATTTCTCGTTTGTGTGATCTGTTTTTCAAGTAGGTCATTGTCCGTACAACTCTTTTTTGTGCAGTAACCAGAGATTGTGTTTTGAAGAGCCAGAGAGCCCCCATAGTGTGTGACAGTGTATCAGGTGTTGGTAGACAAGATCATGATAGATTTCTTTCATTGTTGTGAGAGTGAGTGACTGTAAGTGTGATACATGATACCGCACTGTTTATTGATTTTACTGTGAATGGTTTGTATGTGGTTTCTTCAGTTAAGTTTTTAATAAACAATATCTCGAGAATTTAGTATTTTGTTGGCGTTTGAGGACTGTATTACCAAGGTACAGGGGTCCAAGTCTGGGGGTAAGTTTTTCCTTCTGTGAAAGATCGTGTAGTGAGTTATCTCAAGGTTTAAGGTCACTTTATTACATATTACCCAGCTCCTGACTTTAATTAATTCAGTGTTCATTGTTCTCATCAAGGAATGGAGGTCTGAGTTGCTGGCATAGAGATTACTATCGTCTGCAAATAAGTTGTATTTTATGAGTGAGCTAGCATGGACTATATCGTTTATGTACAACAAAAACAGTACTGGACCGAGAATGGAACTTTGGGAGACACCATACAAGATTGGCGAGGAGTCAGATTGGTGATTATTATAGCAGACATACTGCATCCTGTTGGACAGATATGAGGTAAACCAATTTGGGACGGGCCCCTAATGCCGTAATGTTCAAGTTTTGAGAGGAGGATGGTATGGTCGAGCAGTATCGAAGGCTTCAGAGAGGTCCAAGAATATACCGACTGTGAACTGATTATCATCAAAGGAATTTAAGATGTCATTAGTAAAGGATAGCAGAGCACTCTCAGTCGACCTTCTAGCTCTAAGTCCAAATTTCGCTTGTGATATAGGGTTTGGAAATGGATACAGTTTTCACTGACTTAGTTTTGAGGGAAGCATTTATCAAAGCAAGCATTGAAGATGCAAGAGATTGCAGCTGTTCACATTAGGGTTGTCGGAGGCATAGACAAGATCCCAGTTAGCATTCATTAGGTTGTTTTAAAAGGAGCATGTTGTCAGTGCAGTAGTCTCTGTATTGGATTGAGACTCTACTAGACCTTTCAGGTCTTGTGGCTGTTTTATACATGGCAAAAACTGGTAAGTGATCTGAGATACTGTTATAAATAATTCCACTTGCAAGATTGTTAGGAGTGTTGTTAGTCCAGATATGATCTATCACAGTGGCAGAGGTGGCAGTTACTCTAGTGGGTTTGGTTATAGTGTTGAAGAAGAGTTTAGAATGACAGGTAGCAAGAAGGTCTAATACTGAGGTGTCAGTTTCTGATTTTAATAGATCAAGGTTGAAATCTCCTGTAATGTAGCAGTCTTTCTTCTCTGAACTTATGATAGTGATAAGCTCGAAAATTTATCAAGAAAATTCATTAGTGTGGGGTCTTCTGTAGATTATCCCTACTAGGATATTTGGTGTGTCGTTATGTAATTCAACGAAAACACTCTCCGTGTACCCCTCCTGAACCATCATCTCTTGAAGTGTTATACTTGGTATCAACATATAGGACACCACCACTGTGTCGTGACGTGTTGGCAGTGTCTATTATAATTAGGAATGTTATACAAATGGTCAATATCGTTAGCAAGTTTGGTCTCACAGACCCAAGTACATCAAATTTGTGGTCAACAGAAGAAAAACACTGATCTAAAAAGGTATCTAGATGAAGGGAATACTGCTGATGTTATGGCTAATCAAGAAGGAATGAGGTAGTAGGAGACTAGAACTAAACTCGGGAGAGTCAGGAAAGTAATTGTTACAGCTGGGGTTGGTGTAACCCAGTGAGTTTTGTAGAAAGGCATCAGGATCGATATGAGGGAGTATTGTTGCCGACACATGGGAGTTAGCTAAATAAATTATTAAAAGAGACAGTGAAGGTTAAGATAAAATAAGTATTATGTTACCTTCTCCTGCCCTTAATGATGAAATGCGCCAGTGGTGGGGACACTCGTTATACTTGGCCAGCTCAGTGTGGGTACGACACTCTGACAACACACAGTTTGATGACGCAACATGATGGGCATGCGACCTGTGTAAGTACAGTACAGTATATGATGACACTCTTATAGAAGTAAATTTTATACTTTTATTTAAAAATAATGTGGGGGGTGGTGGTGGTGGCAAAACAAGTTATTAAAATTAGCCACTGTGATAGAGAAAAAATACAATACAGGATCCCGACTTAACGAAACCGCCAATACAAATGAGGTCCCATTGGGTCAATTATTTTAAAAATCAGACATAGGCACAACTGGTTCAATAGTATTAATGCGAGAACTAGTTTGTGTGGCGTAACAGCGAGGTGGGCGACAGGTAGGGTAATGTCACCTAAAGCGCCTTGAGGAGAGTCAGTACATCTTACCCTCACCCATTAATGTGTGTGATCAAGTACAGACTGTTGTTTTTCATTTATTAACTCTTATTTTTCTGCCCTCATCATGGTTCCCAAATGCAAACCTGATGCAAGTGATTGTAGTGCATCTCCAAAAAAGGAAAATAATTACAATTGAAGTGAAAGTTGATGTAATTAAACATTCTGAAAAAGGCAAAACAGCTCCAGTCATTGGTAAAGTGTTGGGCTTCAGTCGATCAATGGTCAGAACAATTTTGAATGACAGACACAAAATTCTTGAACAAGGATCTACATCAATTCACTCCAAATGTAATAACAAAACAAAGAAGTGGATTGTTAACTGAAATGGAATGTTGATATGGGTGGAAGATCAAAACCAACGACGTCTGCCTTTAAGTCTAGCTTGATTCAGGAAAAGCGAGAGGCTTGCACACTGACTTGAAGGCTAAACGTGGTGGTGAAAGGGATGGGGAAGATTTTGTTGCTAGTAGGGGCTGGTTTAACTGGTTTGAAAAACTCTGCCCAATTTGTCTACAACTCGGGGCTTTGAAGATGATGTTGTGAAAAATATTGAGAGTGGTAGACCTTGGAACCAACTCCAGCTTGATATTCATGAGGATGATGTCACACAGTTGCTTGAGTCTCATGCTGAAGAATTAATCTATGAGGACCTGAGTGAACTGGAGAAATAAATTTTGTCAGAGGATGTAGAGTAAACTGAAACTCCTGAACCAAAGGGAATCATAACAAAAGCAATGGCAGATGGTCTCAGGCTTATTGAAGAAGGATTGTTTAAATTTGAACAGCAAGATTCACCAAGATTCATAGAGGTATTACTGAATATCTATGATGCTACAGAGAGATTTATAAGGAAAGAAGTTCAGTTCAACCATCCCAATAAAGTAGTCTCTGTCACTCCTACAAATGCCCATCTCTACATGTAAGCCAGCCCCAGGTTTCAATGTAAGTGTTAAACTTTAATTTTTAGTTTCCTTTACTGTATTTTGTCATTCAATTCTTCTTTTCTCTTAAATTATGTAATTCAAGATGTATAAATGACTTGGGCTATGATATAGTGTACATAGTATGTGTTCGACTCAAGAATTTCCTCAGGAATGAACTCATTAAGTAACCCGGGACCCCAGTACAGGCAAACCTCTATTTCACATTAATTAATTGTAACAATGCCGATATATTAAGACCACTTCCTATTTGTGACATAAACAAACTCACACAACCAATATTCATCATCCGGCTAACTTGCCAAGTCGACATAAGGCATCACTCACTTCATTTATCAGCTGGGGCGTCACCTAACAGAGCACTGCCTCTGGTCAACTTCCAGCCATTGTTTCTTCTTGGTTACATGTGAGTAAGAACTATCGATGTATCAATGTTTATCAATGTTGTTTTTACCTTACAGTGAGAGGACATCACTAAAGCTCACACTGTACTCTGTTTTAATATCTGTGAAGTTCTTTTGCTCTGACTATGAAGTGCATCAGAAGGTCAATAATATGGGACCACTAATTTCAACAATAACTCAACGTGTCATTCCAAAGACCGCCCCCTCTCCCCTTAGCAAATTTATGGGTGTGCCACTGCCATAACCTAACCTAATAGACTAACAAGTACAGCACTACAAAATCTGACTACTGTAGTTTGCTGTATATTAATATTGAAGAAATAATTCTGGTACATTGTTACAGTTTGGGGTACAGAATACACAAGAGGAACTGTAACCACAAAAACACCACCAGGAACTATGTAATGATACAGAGACAGGACCCTCATACAGTATCCATAAGTACAAGAGATGGTTACAGGTGTTAAGAATACAGGAGCACTAACCAATAGGGATGTCTCTTATGAATATCCTCACGGTCGCCCTCATGTACTCCGTCCACCATTATGGGGGCGGAATATATTATGTCTCTTGGCCGACATTCATGAGGTGCCGTCTAGTTGACAATGTTCATGCCCTCCTCGATGTTTGGCTTCCCTACTCGCACATCCATGTACCTGCAACAAGTTCATTGAGGTTTATTATTACAGTACTGTATTAAAAAGTAACCTGGCAAAATGTACATAATGGTAGCAACACTTGTACACACCATACAGTCTGTCTCTATGGGAGTAGTACTGTACAGGCTGCTATGTGAAGCTGGTGAGTTAAGTAGTACTGTACAGGCTGCTATGTGAAGCTGGTGAGTTAAGGAGTACTGTACAAGCTGCTCGTGGAAGCTGGTGAGTTAAGTAGTTCTGTACAAGCTGCTATGTGAAGCTGGTGAGTTAAGGGGTACTGCAAGCTGCTATGTGAAGCTGGTGAGTTAAGGAGTACTGTACAAGCTGCTATGTGAAGCTGGTGAGTTAAGGAGTACTGTACAAGCTGCTATGTAAGCTGGTGAGTTAAGGAGTACTGTACAAGCTGCTATGTGAAGCTGGTGAGTTAAGTAGTTCTGTACAGGCTGCTATGTGAAGCTGGTGAGTTAAGTAGTACTGTACAGGCTGCTATGTGAAGCTGGTGAGTTAAGTAGTACTGTACAGGCTGCTAGGTGAAGCTGGTGAGTTAAGGAGTACTGTACAAGCTGCTATGTGAAGCTGGTGAGTTAAGTAGTACTGTACAGGCTGCTATGTGAAGCTTGGTGAGTTAAGGAGTACTGTACAGGCTGCTATGTGAGCTGGTGAGTTAAGGAGTACTGTACAGGCTGCTATGTGAAGTTGGTGAGTTAAGGAGTACTGTACAAGCTGCTATGTGAAGCTGGTGAGTTAAGGAGTACTGTACAGGCTATTGTTTCATAAAGAACACTATATAAAGAGTGACCAAAATCTAGGATTGGTAAAGATGTTCTGAGAGAAACTTAAATATTGAACGTTTATGTCAGAATTGTACAATTAAGGAAACAGAAAGCAGAAGAAAGTCAATTTACTAATCTGTACAAAAAATAAATGAATCTACAAACCCTGATATAACATAGTCCCCAATTAGCCTTCAGGAGGTTACTGTATTCCCAAAATTTTAGTTCTTACTTGACATAAAACAATGGATCCACATCACTGGTAACTCTGCTGTTGGCTGACAATATTCTTGATGTCTCGTTGATGAAGTAATTAAATGAATCAATGTGCTGTTTCACTGGACCTTTGGCGTAAGGCGGCACCAATTTCCATTTTTCCTACACGTGAAAAAAGAGGATGAATTAAAATGAGACCTAAACAAACAGTGAACTATTATGATGTAATGTTATAGTAAGACTCATCCAGGTACTGTGTGGATGCTGTAACTCTCATGGATTGACTAAGACTCATCCAGGTACTGTGTGGATGTACTGTAACTCTCATGGATTGACTAAGACTCATCCAGGTACTGTGTGGATGTACTGTAACTCTCATGGATTGACTAAGACTCATCCAGGTACTGTGTGGTCTCTATCTCTCATGGATTGACTAAGACTCATCCAGGTACTGTGTGGATGTACTGTAACTCTCATGGATTGACTAAGACTCATCCAGGTACTGTGTGGATGTACTGTAACTCTCATGGATTGACTAAGACTCATCCAGGTACTGTGTGGATGTACTGTAACTCTCATGGATTGACTCTGACGACAAGCTGCTAATATTAAGCAATGACACTACACTAACTTAGCCAAATTTTAACAGTGGATTATACTCTTGCCACACTAACCTGTGCCCATAGGCCCGCCCCTCTTCTATACTAATAGCTGATTGGTTCATAAAAATTCAAACTAAATGTGTTGACAGTTGGTAAGCAGAACTGTTATTATCTAAAATAATGTTAAATATTTGAACTATCAAACTGTAAATGATTTCAAGTCATTTCAGAGGATGTTAGAAAATGTTAAATATTTATCATAAAACGTTGATATAAATAACTGCTATATACGGCTGTCGGGGTGGTAGAACGTTCAGGGAACCAATCAGCTATTTGTAGAGCTATAGGCGAAGCGTGGCTTATCAGGCAGGTAGCGATAAATACTATAGTGGATGTATGCTAATCAAATGCCTGTCGTGCTTAGCCCAGAAATATTTCAGTACAGTAAACTCTTACTTCTGGACCTCTCAGATCCAGATTTGGTTGATCCGGATGGCGTCTGGATGTGGCAAATGTCTATCGGTCTGTCTCTCTCAATCTGAATACGTGTTTACTTCGCTGCTAAAATGGACCCAGTCCATCTCCACAACTAGTCACAGCAGCGTCCTCCTCAGTCTGTGTGCTGTACACCATCTCATTACCTTTAGTCGCGCCCTTTTGTTGTTCTCGTGTATTTTGTGCCTTGTGACTGTTGTGCAGTGATGACACCCAAACACAGCTTACTGTAGCAAGTTGTTACAGAAGTTAAGAGTGGTTGGTCTGTAACGTAGTGAATGTGGTGTAAACACCAAATGGTGTCTGATAAACAGGCTAAGGGTTCCTGCAGTCCTCTGAGACCACAAGCTGTATTAAAACTAAAAAGAGGTAAGTTAAAACTATACTGTACAGTATTGATATAAAGTAAGAACAAAAATACTGTCTACAGAATAATATAGTGATATCCCGTTAGCGGAACAATTGGTGCAGAGCACTTCAGGAATGAGAAATTTTAGGGTAACGAGGCGACTCTCTCAGAACCGGAAAAATCCCTCATCCCGGAATTTTCTGGGTAACGTTATATTTTCTGGAAAACTGTTCCCAAAGCCGTAATTTTCGAAAAATTCCAACTTTGGGAACAATTTTCGAGAAAATGTCAATTCGACTGGAGAGTTCGGGTTTGAGGATTCGGCTAGGAGATATTACTGTACACTAATGCGGTATAATTATTATTACAGTACACCCTTGTTATTTGTGAGGTTAGGTTCAGAAATAGCACGAATAACAAAACCGCGAACAGCAACTTATACTACCTTAGTGCACTACTATACCTATACCAAACAACTGACCAGCACGGCAGCACTCATCCTCTCTTTTAACTTATCTAATAATAAACTTTCTTTGTCAGGGTCATCACTGACTTCTGCCATTACATTTCACTTCACTAGCACTGACACTAGGTAGTCTTTTAGGGCCATTCACACAAAACACTAAAGTTTTGAGAGTACAACACGAGATGCTGCATGGGGTGACTCGTGCTGCAGTAAAAGGATGCAAGCTGGCCACCATAGCTACCACCTGCTTTATTATTTAATACTATTAATACCATATTATTATTGTTATTACCCATGTCAATAAAATCCATGTACAGTATTATGATTATTATTAACGTGCCTTTGTCACCCGGTTCATTCAGACATTTGCCACATCCGGACACCTTCTCCCCCTTATTTGTCCAGAAGTGCGAGGGTTTACTGTACTGTAGCTTGTGTTCATTCACTGGAGCATGCAAAGAGGGCTTCTTGTTACATATTTATTTTCAGTAATGATGATGATGTAGAGTACAATACAGTGGAGTACAGTCCAGTACAGTACTTCAGATTTACTTCACCATTAAGTTACACATTTTAGTGTGAACGCACCACTAGATCAACTGACAATGGTAGAGTTTATATTCAGATGAGATAACTTGGTGGTTTGTTCCTGCTAAGATCAGACAGAATTTAGAGATGGTTTGTTTAATACACTGAGACCATAAACCAGTGGCAAACTGGAAACGGTTTTATCAAATCCTAATTTCAAGCCAATTTTTTTTGGTTTTATCAATTTTATTATTAACATGTCTTTGGAAAATGTACAGTTCAGTCAAGAAATTTACCTTAAGTATAAAGAGTAAATAATGAGGCTTACCAAGTTAAACTTTTTGGTGGATTATGTAAACTTGTGAACTGAAATGCGTTAAGATGTATTACAGGTTGTACACCACCACTATTATCACCCCTATAACTCACCACTATTATCACCCTCTAAACTCACCACTATTATCACCTCTATAACTCACCACTATTATCACCCTCATAACTCACCACTATTATCACCCCTATAACTCACCACCATATCACCTCTATAACTCACCACTATTATCACCCCTATAACTCACTCTATTATCACCCCTATAACTCACCTCATTATCACCCTATAACTCACCTCTTATCACCCTCTAACTCACCACTATTATCACCCTCTATAACTCACCTCCACTATTATCACCTCTATAACTCACCACTATTATCACCTCTATAACTCACCACTTTATCACCCTTATAACCACCACTATATCACCCCTATAACTCACCACTATTATCACCCTCTATAACTCACCACTATTATCACCCTCTATAACTCACCACTATTATCACCCCTATAACTCACCACTATTATCACCCTCTATAACTCACCACTATATCACCTCTATAACTCACCACTATTATCACCCTCTATAACTCACCACATTATCACCCCTATAACTCACCACTATTATCACTCTCTATAACTCACCACTTTATCACCCTCATAACTCACCCTATTATCACCCTCTATAACTCACCACTATTATCACCCCCTATAACTCACCACTATTATCACCCTCTATAACTCACCACTATTATCACCCTCTATAACCCTCACCACATCACCCTCATAACTCACCACTACACACCCCTATAACTCACCACTATTATCACCCTCTATAACTCACCACTATTATCACCCTCTATAACTCACCACTATTATCACCCCTATAACTCACCACTATTATCACCCTCTATAACTCACCACTATTATCACCCTCTATAACTCCACCACTATTATCACCCCTCTATAACTCAACCCCACTTCATCACTCTATAACTCACCACCACTTCACACCTATAACTCACCACACCAATCACCCTCATAACCTCACTACTATTATCACACTCTAAACTCACCACTATTATCACCCCTATAACTCACCACCATATCACCTCTATAACTCACTCTATTATCACCTCTATAACCCACCACTATTATCACCCCTATAACTCACACTATTATCACCCTCTATAACTCACCACTATTATCACCTCTAACTCACCACTATTATCACCTCCATAACTCACCCTATTATCACCCTCAACTCACCACATATCACCTCTAACCACCTCACCACATCATCTATAACTCACCACTATCACCTCACTACCACATCACCCCTTATCTCACCACTATTATCAACCTCTATAACCTCACCACTATTATCACCCTCTATAACTCACCACTATTATCACCTCTATAACTCACCTCTATTATCACCCTCTATAACTCACCACTATTATCACCTCTATAACCCCACCACTATTATCACCCTCTATAACTCACCACATCACCTCTATAACTCACCACTATTATCACCCTCTATAACTCACCACTATTATCACCCTCTATAACTCACCACTATCACCCTCTATAACTCCACCACTATTATCACCCTCTATAACTCACCACTATTATCACCCTCTATAACTCACCTCTATTATCACCCCTATAACTCACCACATATTATCACCTCTATAACTCACCTCTATTATCACCCTCTATAACTCACCACTATTATCACTCTATAACTCACCACTATTATCACCCTTATAACTCACCACTATTATCACCCCTATAACTCACCACTATTATCACCTCTATAACTCACCACTATTATCACCCTCTATAACTCACCACTATTATCACCCTCTATAACTCACCACTATTATCAACCCCTCATAACTCACCACTATTATCACCCTCTATAACTCACCACTATTATCACCCTTCATAACTCACCACTATTATCCTCTATAACTCACCTCTATTACCCCTATAACTCACCACTATTATGACCTCTATAACTCACCACTATTATCACCCCTATAACTCACCACTATTATGACCTCTATAACTCACACCATACTATCACCCTTGTAACTCACCTCTATGGATCTAACAGGATCGTGCTGGGGTCTAAGTCAGCCCACTCAGGCACAGGGGTTTCCGCACAGTTTCTCCCATGGTGTGAGGCTCACACTACCACACAGCTCTTGTCTTATCATAGGTCAGGTGCCCACTACACGGTCGCCCCCCTGCTGCTTGACTGTGCAGCAATGGTTCAGGTGGCTGGGACTCACAGATCCTGGAACATGGTGGTAATATTGACAACAGTATACAGTACAGTACAGTACAGTATATATAACCGATTTGGCCGGCATATAAGACTTTTTTAATGTATCCCAAATTACCTCCCGCGCTAATCACTTCAATATGGATGGCAGGCCGAAGGCCAGAGGCGTAATGCCTAGCTAGGAGTCTGGGCGAGCAGTAGTTCTCTACACAAAAATTTGGTTACTAATAATATTACTAATAATAAAATACTGAAAAACAAGCAATTATCACAATTTATTATCACAAACTTACAACAATTTTGCAAAGACATAAATAGTGGCTTACATTGGCTTAACGGCAGAGGGAAGCCCACAATTTTCCGAGAAAATTTCAATTCGCCGCCGAGTTCTGGGTTTTGAGGGATTCTAAGTGGAGGTGAAATAGAAGAAAAGGAACAAAATTTAAGATTAAACTTGAGGAGGTAATGCGTGAGAGAATTAAGGATAAACATCATTGAAGAAAAGAATAAACAAGGAATAACCAATGAACAGAAGATAAGGGACAAAATCAAAAGGAAAAAAAGACTGTGACCAGAATAAAACAGCTGAGATCAACAAACAAGGGGATGAAGAGATCAACAAACAGGGAATATCAAGAAGCAGAGAATGATGAATCAACAATCAAAAAATGAGACCAGGAAAGAACTGAAAATAAGGAACAAAATATTGCACAGCATAAAGGAAAACCCAAAGATTTTGGGTTTGCAGGCAAGATTAAGAAAAATAGGTATCAACGGATCTTTATGCTGACGATAAAACATGATTAAGACAAAACCGGACAGAGAAGGCAAAGTTTTACTCAGGAACCAGCAGAGGAAGTACCCAGTCTTCCAACCAAGGATGTGCCTACACTGTCATCTATAGGTTTCTCCATCACACAGATAAAGTAAGCTAAAAAAAGTTGAAAAGTAACAAGTCTCCAGGGCCAGATGGTCTGCATCCAAGAATCATCAACGGAGGAATTGATAAGCTCCCAGAACCACTGAAAATTTATTTGAACACCCTTCAATAGTGGCCAAATTACCAGAGGACTGGGATTGTAAACATCACTGCTATATTCAAGCACGGAAACAGCTGTGACCCATCAAACTGCAGACCAATGAGCCTCACCAGTGTAATCTGTAAGCTAATGGAATCACTATTCAGGAAAAGATAATGGGGCTATGAAGGAACATTAATTATTCAGTTCAGTACTAAGCACTTTGGTTTCTTGCCAGGGCGATCAACAAGTGTACAACTGATAAAAGTGATGGATCAGTGGCTACTTGGATTTCATCCGAAGAAATGCAAGTACTGTACCATATACCAGAGTTGGAACGTCTAATGCAAATAGTAACAGATTGAATAAATACGAGGAAATGACGGAAGTTGTAATATATTCAAATGTCTTTAGTTTGCCATTAGAGAGAACATTTTCTGTTACCTGTAGGATTGGATGCTATGATGGAACCCATTCACTTTATATCACTTTATATGTTAAATGCCTTCCCATGATTCTACTTTGCTGGATGTTTGTATTTTATGAGTAAAAAGCTTGTGTCTGTACTTATACTTTTTGGACACTGTATTTCTGGCAGTTAACTTTGTGTGCATTATAAACAAGAAAACCCACACCATGGACGTGTAGATCATCCTGGGTAATTGATTCTCTACCAGAACGTCGGTAACGATAATGAGATTATAATACAGAGTTGTAGGAGTCATGACAGTGGCTTGGTTCACAATAATAGAAGTGTACTCTGGAGAAGACATAGGGGTAGTAATTGATAACAAGCTGAATTTTCCAGGACATCTAGGTGAGAAAATAAACAAAACGAATAGGATAGTTGGCCTCATAAGACGTACATTTGTATCCCTAGATGAGGAAATTTTCAAATCATTATATGTAACTCGTAAGACCCCGCCTGAATATGCTATATCAAGTCTGGTGTCCATATTTAATTAAGGACATAGAAGCAATGAAAACATGCAGCAAGAACAAGTAAACTGGTACCAACGTTGACCTGTGAAGAAAGGTTAAGGAAGCTGAGATTACCCACAGTAGCCTACAGAGAGAGACATGATAGAAACACACAAAAGACTGTGTGTTATGACCCACAAGTGTGTCAGGATATTTATATTTTGAGAGGACCAGTCAAGAGGTCATCATAAGAAAATATTTCAGGAAGATCACGACAAACAAGAAGAAAGAACCTGTTCTGTAACAGAGCAATAAATAATTGGAATGTGTTACCCCAGTATGTAATTGAATCTAAATCAGTCTTAACTTTTTAAAGAAATTTGGACAAAACTTGAGAAATCAGGATTTGCTATTTGATTGCAAAGCAAAATTCAGTTAAATAAAATTATCTCGACTGCCATCACCACCACTTACTGAGCTGAAGGTTTAGAGCTGGATACACAGGTGTAACAGCATCTGTCCACAATGCCATCTGTGAGTATTATTTTAGTCTCAGTCCTCAGAGGATCTTTGAATATAACTTTGAATCAGTAGTTTAAACAATTCTAAGACACTTTTTTCTATGACATTTCCTCACAAATGACTCAACCCAACCTCCTAACTGCCCCCCCAGCATATGTAGGCTGTTTCAGGGAAATGTCATACAAAGTGTCTTAGAATTGTTTGGTAATATTTTACTTTAGGACATACAGTAGCGCCTCCCCATAGGTTATAAACTAATGAAATATTTACATCTACCTATTCTGAGCATTTTGAACCCCATATATACCTGGCAAAATTGACAATAGCGACACAATTGAATTGAATTTATTTTACTTAGTTTTCAGTCTTCGCTGTGAGGAGATATTATCGGCTCATCACACATGCACAATGTTGACTGACGTCATCCAGTCGTGACCAATGATGTAATGATATCATCACGTGAATTTTTTTTCACCAGTAACATCTGAATTTTCTCAAAGGAAGCAGCCGGGTAATTTCATTGACCAGTCTCACAATGGCCATGGTAGACGTTGGTTGTCATTTGTGCTCCCACGATTATTTTAAGTTTATTGTCGAGTTTTACGAGAAAGACGATCATTCTATCCAATTCTTACGTATCCCTGGTCCTTCCACTCTAATTAAGGTATTGTACTTTCGGACATGGTGCGCCTCAAAGTTTTAAACTACTGAAACATTTAGGTTAGTTTAAACTAGGCTCACTAGGGGTCCAAGGCAGAGCCCCGAGCTAGGGTTAGGTTAGGTTACATGACTCATTTTCATGTTCTCCCCATCCCAAAACTCTGATTCCAGGCTCTCCCCCATTATTGTTGAGGGGGTGGAGGGCAAACAAGCAATTTCACCAAAAATGAAGGTCAAAGTCGTTTAAAAAACACCAAAAATACACAAGAAAAACATATGGTATTTTTGCATTAGTGCACACAACTTTCCTCCCCAAAATCTATTGTCATATTAAAAAAGATGTCTAAATATAAGATAATTTTCATCTACTTTATCCACCATTATCGCCTCCCACACTGAGTGTCTCCTTCATATAATCACGTCACGCGGCCAATCAAAAGCGGGTTTTTTTTGCCACCAATTAAAATGATTTGTGACTTAATTCAGAGTATTTTAGCCCAATCAAATTCGATTTTTATTTTGGGTCTCATATTTTGAAATTCAAATTCATTTCCGAACCATGGCAGTCTGCTGGGCGTCACTTCAATTATATGGAGCTGATTGTGCGTTTTGGGGAAAAAAACGCAAGCAATAGAATTTTTAGATCTCTTGGTGTTCTCCGACCTCAGTAACGGTCCCAAGTGTAAGAACGAATGTAAATATTGTCGCCAAGACCAACATATGTGGCATTGTGGTAACTTCGTTCCTTATCCAAGACAAAGAAGAGACATTGCAGGCCAATAAGGTAAGAAATAAGTGATTCCATCATATGGTGAGTGAGGGTTAGGTTAGGTTTATGTTTAGTGTTTATTTTTTGTGTATTTTGTATTCGCTAGCCATAATTTGGTCGGAAAAGCCTCACCCAAAAACCCTGATAACTAAAATAACAGGCAATTTAATACAGAAATGAAGATCAAAACCGAAACAAAACAAAAAATACACTAGAAAAACATAGTTTTGACTTTCTAACAGAGTTGTGTGCTCTAATGCAAATTTACCAAACATATTGGTCAACCGCCAGGGACTAATGTCCTAAAGTAAAACTTACCAAATTGCTAGATAGATTCATGGATGATAGAGAGGTAGTAACTCTCGGCAGGAGCTGTCATGCACAGGCCAACCGGCCATTGTACAGACTCCTTATGTTCTTATGTTAGTAAGAACTTAACCAGTCACAGTAAGATGTCCACTGGGAAAAGTTTAAAACATTTATCTTCTACATAATAATTTCAAAGTTCAATAAGTAACATAGAGAACTGTCAGAGTGAGCATTGATGGTGTTAGTAAGTTACTAGTGGTGATAATAAGTTATTGATGGTGTTAGTAAGTTACTAGTGGTGATAATAAGTTATTGATGGTGTTAGTAAGTTACTAGTGGTGATAATAAGTTATTGTGAAGGTAGTAAGAATTATCAACTGCTGGCCCTTAGAACAAGCTTGACCAACACTGACACGCGGTTAGGTACAATAAAGAACAATTAAATGTCACCAGTGCGAGAGAGAGGAGATGACCAACCTGCTAACAAGAGTTAAGACGATAAAGGTTGTCTTGTGTTGACTCACATCACGGCTGCTGCTGGCTGTTACTTTATGTCAAAAAATACCACAACCTTAACCCAAAACAATTTTCTCCTATATTATACATTAAACCTTAAACAGTCTAACGAATTTTATTAGAATAACTTTTTTAGTTATATTTAATTTAATAATAAATGTACTTACTGTAAATATTAGGTATATTGGTTTTGTTCGTGGTGTATTTTAACATTAATCATCTTGTGTGACTTGGTTCTGTTGGCCCTTGTGATCTTCAGGATAATTATCAAACATTTTAACACCTAAATAATTCTGAATAATTTATTTTATTATTAATATTAATATTACTACAGTATGGATAAAATATCAATTATTATATGTTGTATGTTTAACATTATTGTTGGTTATTTTAGTGTTTACTGTATGTGGCCCAGTAGTATATAATCTTATCTTATATTTAGTTGACAATCTTTCTTCCCTTTCTCTTCGCCGCAATGTTGCTTCACCTATCTCCTTTACAGGTCTTTAACGGGCAATGTTCGGTGGATTTAGTATCCTGCGTACCGCCGGCAAGGCCGTGGGCTTGTACCGCTCGTCCTGCCCAGGAAGGATCTCTGTGAGCTTCAAGAATTGCCAAAGAAATAGTTGCTAAGATTCAATGTCACGAAGTATAAGAGGAGATGCATCTGGGAGGTACCAACGGTAAGGAGGCATATCATATGTCCCAACAGGACGAAGAAAATGCATTAATTGAGACAGTGTGAAAATGACCTGGGTGTGTGTTAACACTTGAAGTTCTCGGCCATTGTGAGAAGGTGAATCAGGCAACTAAATTATTAGATAAAGCGCTTCCCCATCTGGAGTACTGTCACCCCATCTGGTCCCCGAGATATGCTAGGACTGTCAGTTGATTGAAAATGTCCAACGGAGGGCCACCAGACTGGTGCCTGCACTTCGGCACCTCAACTACCCTGAGAGATTAGAGCGCCAGAAGTTGCCTAGCCTATACTACAGACGGGCAAGGGGAGACCTAATTGTCCTCTGAGCACCCTCACCAACCAGCTCTCTGCTTGTAACCATGCTGCCTTCCCAGCACCAAGCTGCATTTACATCCAATACAACATGTATACAGAGAGCACATTGTATTTTTGAGTCGAGAACCCAAACAACCTGTTCCACAATACCTTACCTAACAGAGTAAGCGTAACTGCTGTCACTAGAATAACCCTTAACAGACTGTTAAATCATGAAGCAAATCTTACTTTTATCCTGCCTTGGCGATAACTAGGTAAGAATTTAGAACCCACAGAGGCCAGCCAATCTATAGGAAATCAAAGGCATACTGTAGTGTGAATAACTAGACAAAATGGTAATTAGGGCGATTAAAGCCCAGGAGTCAATGTTACCTTGAATGACAATATCCATATTACTCGGGGAACATTTACCCCCTGGGAGATGGGCGGTATAGAGCTGTAGTGTTGTGTTGAGGAAATGACCATGGGCTGACGGTGTGTACTGTACTCGGTGCCGGTAATACAGGGTCAGAGGGCCCCATACACTACTCACCAGTGGCCGAATATTACAATGTCCAACCTAGAACAACTTAGAATAGGCAGCCTGAGGCATCACAAAAATTGTGACCAAGTCCCAGTTGCTCTTTTCATACTTACACACACAATTCAAGGTCTCAATTATCTTTACTTTTGATAACACAATATATATATATATATATATATATATATATATATATATATATATATATATATATATATATATATATATATATATATATATATATATATATATATATATATATATATATATATATATATATATTTTTTTTTTTTTTTTTTTTTTTTTTTTCACTGCTATTGATCTTTTCCTATTTTTGGTTTTTATTATTTATGGTTCTATGTCTATTTTATCATTATTTTGGTAAAGTGTAGAAAAGAGTGACCAGAAGTTGTCTGTTGATTTTCTTCATTTTGCTCCACTTATTGTTTTGATGATTTTAAGTATATTAAGAGACGACAACTGTCGCCATTTTTTGGCTTACCTCGCTGAATCCTCCTCAAGAGATGTTTCCCAAATGATGATGAACGCTTCCACGTATTCCTTCCTCGCCATTGCGATGTACGTATATCAAACTCAATATTAGGATAAGTTGTTTAACACATAATTAATGATGATATTAATGCAGAACCTGACCCAATCAAACCCATAGGTTGGATATGTTAGGTCAGGTTCTATGCATTGTAGCTTCCATTTTGTGTTTAATATCATTGATATTAGTGTGGAAATTTCAACCAATTCGGACAATTCCTTCAGGGGTCACCCTTTCTACACCTTTACCATTATTTTTGTATTTATTATACTTATTATATTTTCGTCCTCAGGCCCCGTGGGCTATACCCGTAAAAAATCTTATTACACTCTTAGGGTCAGTAGATGTTTACTGCACTGTATAGCGTAGTGTGTGTTGAGATAAGCTGATTATACACAACGGGAATCTTTGTTTATTCATATACAATAATTACTTTAATATTTTACAAAGTGAACTGATAACTGCACATATTATCCTCCCTAACACACATACAGTACTGGAGACTTAACGTAATGGTCGACAATTTATTTCTTAAGACTTCTACATATTTATTACCTTATACACAGTGGTAAAGTTTATATCAACCTGACTTACTGGTGTTATAACTGACACAAAACGGAGATAATAAATTTACACAAGCATTAACACACACACACACACACACACACACACACACACACACACACACACACACACACACACACACACACACACACACACACACACACACACACACACACACACTACATAAATTGTAGAACAATAAGTAATAACATTTCTTTCTCTATGTCTACTTTACACACGAAGAGACTTTTGAGAAACACAAACTTACAAAAATATTGTTAATAACTCATGTGTCTCCGCTAACAATAACCTTACTAAACACTTGAGTATTACCACGAGTAATACCTGTTGGAGTATAATGACAAGACGATAATAACATAAGGAGTTTCGCCTCATCCATTGTATACAGTAATGTTTATATCTCAGCCTCATGTTCCTCACACACTCACTGGCTGGCTTCCTCAATACACACTCCAATTAAAACCCTCACATATCTTTCAATATATTATACTTTATGTATTTTTGTCCACAGAGACGGAGAGATAGTTACTATGAAACACTCTCTTGGCCCAAGCTCTCGCACAATACTTTATAAAGGTATCCACGTCAACAACAACTGGTGGTGGTTCATCTGGCAGGAAGTTTCTGACTCACCAACAACACTCACGTCTTCACCATTATGTTCCATCACACACTGTTCGTCTTCCTCTACAAGTCCAGTATCTCACATTTATATTCTGTTCACCTTAAACCTTCCTGAGAGAGGCCGCCGGATTATTGGAAACTCATTTATGTCCGAGTGTTATAATTCAGTTGTTTATTTCCCTTCGAAAAAATATACCAGTATAATTAAATATTGTGATGATGACTTCTAGTGTCTGTGAGATGGTGAGGCAGTGGATAGGCGTCACTTTGAGATGTACTGTAACCCTGGCCACACTACCAGGGGGGCACACACAAGAACACACACGCACACAAACACATACTGACACACACACGGATACACACACGGACACACACACGGACACACATATTATATATAACTATACCAGAACAGCCTTACACTAACCTACACATCCCTGTCTATAGTGAAGATAACATCACAAAAGTTATCTTCACAGTGTAAACGATATAAGGACTACAACTTATTCTTATATACACTATAGTAAGCAAGAGTTAGTGAACCATGGACTTGTGGACAGCCTGTGTGTGTGTGCTTTCTGTTTCAGCTCAGGAGGAGATCGCTGGAGGTGGTGGAGAGGTGTGGGGAGATCGCTGGAGGTGGTGGAGAGGTGTGTAGTGCTGGAGATCGCTGGAGGTGGTGGAGAGGTGTGTAGTGCTGGAGATCGCTGGAGGTGGTGGAGAGGTGTAGTGCTGGAGATCGCTGGAGGTGGTGGAGAGGTGTAGTGCTGGAGGTCGCTGGAGGTGGTGGAGGTGTGTAGTGCTGAGATCGCTGGAGGTGGTGGAGAGGTGTGTAGTGCTGGAGATCGCTGGAGGTGGTGGAGAGGTGTGTAGTGCTGGAGATCGCTGGAGGTGGTGGAGAGGTGTGTAGTGCTGGAGATCGCTGGAGGTGGTGGAGAGGTGTGTAGTGCTGGAGGTCGCTGGAGGTGGTGGAGAGGTGTAGTGCTGGAGGTCGCTGGAGGTGGTGGGAGAGGTGTGTAGTGCTGAGGTCGCTGGAGGTGGTGGGAGAGGTGGTAGAAGGAGGTCGCTGGAGGTAGGAGAGGTGTGTAGTGCTGGAGGTCGCTGGAGGTGGTGGAGAGGTGTGTAGTGCTGGAGGCTGCTGGAGGTGGTGGGAGAGGTGTGTAGTGCTGAGGTCGCTGGAGGTGGTGGAGAGGTGTGTAGTGCTGGAGGTCGCTGGAGGTGGTGGAGAGGTGTGTAGTGCTGGAGGTCGCTGGAGGTGGTGGAGAGGTGTGTAGTGCTGGAGGTCGCTGGAGGTGGTGGAGAGGTGTGTAGTGCTGGAGGTCGCTGGAGGTGGTGGAGAGGTGTGTAGTGCTGGAGGTCGCTGGAGTTCTAGGTGAAGGTAAGGAGGCCCGTGTCAGCAAATGGCAGCAGGAGTGTCAGCAGTAACACCGTCAGCAGGAGGTGAGGTGATTCACTTCCTACCCTCGCTCCTCCTGTCAACGCAACACAGAGTTAACATAACACAACACAACATCATCTACCATACAAGATGAAACACCAAATATTAACAATAGTACAACTGTAGCCTATAACACTTAGGAACAAGAAACACTTTTATGGAAAACAAACTGAAATTTACATAACAGTTTTATGTCAAAAGTTTAACTAAATAAGTTGAAATGACAGTAACTAGTGACAGGAGTAAGTACTGACAGGTAACTAGTGACAGGTGTAAGTACTGACAGTAACTAGTGACAGGAGTAAGTACTGACAGGTAACTAGTGGCAGGTGTAAGTACTGACAGTAACTAGTGACAGAAGTAAGTACTGACAGGTAACTAGTGGCAGGTGTAAGTACTGAGAGTAACTAGTGACAGAAGTAAGTACTGACAGTAACTAGTGGCAGGTGTAAGTACTGACAGTAACTAGTGGCAGGTGTAAGTACTGACAGTAACTAGTGACAGAAGTAAGTACTGACAGGTAACTAGTGACAGGTGTAAGTACTGACAGTAACTAGTGACAGGAGTAAGTACTGACAGGTAACTAGTGACAGGTGTAAGTACTGACAGTAACTAGTGACAGGAGTAAGTACTGACAGGTAACTAGTGGCAGGTGTAAGTACTGACAGTAACTAGTGACAGAAGTAAGTACTGACAGGTAACTAGTGGCAGGTGTAAGTACTGACAGTAACTAGTGACAGGAGTAAGTACTGACAGGTAACTAGTGACAGGTGTAAGTACTGACAGTAACTAGTGACAGAAGTAAGTACTGACAGGTAACTAGTGGCAGGTGTAAGTACTGACAGTAACTAGTGACAGAAGTAAGTACTGACAGGTAACTAGTGACAGGTGTAAGTACTGACAGTAACTAGTGACAGGAGTAAGTACTGACAGGTAACTAGTGGCAGGTGTAAGTACTGACAGTAACTAGTGACAGAAGTAAGTACTGACAGGTAACTAGTGACAGAAGTAAGTACTGACAGGTAACTAGTGACAGGAGTAAGTACTGACAGGTAACTAGTGGCAGGTGTAAGTACTGACAGTAACTAGTGACAGAAGTAAGTACTGACAGGTAACTAGTGACAGGTGTAAGTACTGACAGTAACTAGTGACAGGAGTAAGTACTGACAGGTAACTAGTGGCAGGTGTAAGTACTGACAGTAACTAGTGACAGAAGTAAGTACTGACAGGTAACTAGTGACAGAAGTAAGTACTGACAGGTAACTAGTGACAGGAGTAAGTACTGACAGGTAACTAGTGACAGGAGTAAGTACTGACAGTAACTAGTGACAGAAGTAAGTACTGACAGGTAACTAGTGACAGGAGTAAGTACTGACAGGTAACTAGTGGCAGGTGTAAGTACTGACAGTAACTAGTGACAGAAGTAAGTACTGACAGGTAACTAGTGGCAGGTGTAAGTACTGACAGTAACTAGTGACAGGAGGTACTGACAGGTAACTAGTGACAGGTGGGTACTGACAGTAACTAGTGACAGGAGTAAGTACTGACAGGTAATTAGTGGCAGGTGTAAGTACTGACAGTAACTAGTGACAGAAGGGTACTGACAGGTAACTAGTGACAGGTGGGTACTGACAGTAACTAGTGACAGGAGTAAGTACTGACAGTAACTAGTGACAGGTAGTACTGACAGTAACTAGTGACAGAAGTAAGTACGACAGGTAACTAGTGGCAGGTGTGGGTACTGACAGTAACTAGTGACAGAAGAGTACTGACAGGTAACTAGTGGCAGGTGTGGGTACTGACAGTAACTAGTGACAGAAGTAAGTACTGACAGGTAATAGTGACAGGTGGGTACTGACGTGTAACTAGTGACAGGAGGCACTGACAGGTAACTAGTGACAGGTAAGTACTGACAGTAACTAGTACGGAAGTAAGTACTGACAGGTAACTAGTGGCAGGTGTGGGTACTGACAGTAACTAGTGACAGAAGTAAGTACTGACAGTAACTAGTGACAGAAGTAAGTACTGACAGGTGGCTAGTGGCTTGGTGTAAGTACTGACAGTAAACTGGTGACGGGAAGTGAAAGTACTGACGAATTAACTAATTGGCAGGTGTAAGTACTGACAGTAAACTAGTGACAGGGGAGTAAGTACTGACCCGGGTAACTAGTGGCGGAGTGTAGTACTGACGGTAACTGGCGGCAAGTAAGTACTGACGGGTAACTAATTGGCAGATTGAAAATGCTGACGGTAACTAGTGACGAAGTAAGTACTTGACAGGTGGCTTTCCTGTTGGCGGAGTGTAGTACTGACGGTAACTAGTGACAGAAGTAAGTACTGACAGGTAACTAGTGGCGAGGATGTAAAGTACTGACAGTAACTATTGACAGGAGTAAGTACTGACAGGTAACTGGCGGAAGCAGGTGTAGTACTGACAGTAACTAGTGACAGAAGTAAGTACTGACAGGTAACTTGTGGCAGGTGTGAAAGTACTGACATTAACTAGTGACAGGAGTAAGTACTGACAGGTAACTAGTGACGGAAGGATGCAGTACTGACGGTAATAGTGACAGAATGAAACGACAGGTAACTAGTGGCCAGGTGTAAGTACTGACAGTGACTAGTGAGCAGAGTAAGTACTGACTGGTGACTGAGTGGCGGGTGTGAAGTGCCCCAGGCAGTGAGGCTGGGAGTGAAGTGCTGACAGGTGACAGTGACGGGTGTGAAAATTGCTGACCAGTGACAGTGAGCAGGAGTGAGGTACTGACAGGTAAACTGGTGGCAGGTGTAAGTACTGACGGTAAACTAGTGACAGGGAGTAGAGAGTACTGACAGGTAACTGGTGGCAGGTGTAAGTACTGACCAGTGAAACTGGTGACAGGGGTAAGTACTGACAGGTGACTAGGTGGCGGGTGTAAGTGCTGACAGTGACTGTTGACAGAAGTAAGTACTGACGGGTAACTAGTGGCAGGTGTAGTACTGACGGTAACTAGTGACAGGAGTGAAAGTACTGACAGGTAACTAATGGCGGAATGTAAGTACTGACAGTAACTAGTGACGAAGTAAGTACTGACCCAGGTAACTAGTGGCGGGTGTAAGCTGACGGTAACTAGTGACAGAAGTAAGTACTGACGGGTAACTAGTGGCGAGGTGTAGTGCGAGCAGTGAACCTGAGCAGGGGTAAGTACTGACCCAGGTGACTGGTGGCGGGTGTAAGTACTGACGGTAACTAGTGACAGGAGTAAGAATACTGACAGGTAACTAGTGACGGGTGTAAGTACTGACGAGCAGCTAGTGACGGGAGTAGGCACTGGGCGGGTGACTGGTGGCCAAGGATTGTAGTACTATTGGTAACTGAGTGACGGGAATTGAAGTGCTGACCCGGGTAACTGGTGGCGGGTGTGAAATTGCGGCGGTAACTGGTGACAGGGAGTGAAGTACTGACCCAGGTGACTGGTGGCGGGTGTGAAGTACTGACGGTGACTGGTGACGGAAATCGTACTGACCCCGGGTAACTGGTGGCGGGTGTGGCTGACGGCAACCTGGTGACAGGGTGGTATTTTGACGGAGTGACTGGTGACAGGTGTAAAGGGCTGTGACAGTGACTAGTGACAGAATTAAGTGCTGACGGGTGACTGGTGGCGGGTGTAAGTGCTGAGCGTGACTGGTGACCCAGGGAATTAAGTGCTGACCCCAGGTGAGTGGCGGGTGTGAAGTGCTGACGGTGACTAGTGACGGGGGTAAAGTGCTGACAGGTGACTAATGGCGGGTGTGAAGATACTGACGGTAACTGAGCCCAGGGATGCGTGCGACGGGTAACTAGTGGCAAGGTTAGTACTGACCGGTAACTAGTGACAGAAGTAAGTACTGACGGGTAACTAGTGGCAGGTGTAAGTACTGACGGTAACTAGTGACAGAATGCGTACCCCGACGGGCAACTAGTGGCGAGTACGAAACTGACGGTAACTAGTGACGGGAGTAAGTACTGACAGGTAACCAGTGGCAGGTGTAAAGTACTGACGGTAACTAGTGACAGAATGAGTACTGAGCGGGTGACTGGTGGCTGATTAGCAAGTACTGACGTGACGACAGAATGAGGGTACTGACCCAGGTGGCTTAGTGGCGGGTGTGAGTACTGACAGTAACTAGTGACAGGAGTAGAATACTGACGGGTAACTAGTGACGGGTGTAAGGACTGACGGTAACTGGTGACGGGGAGTAAGTACTGACAGGTAACTGAGTGGCAGGTGAAAGTACTGACAGTAACTGGTGACAGGAGTAGTACAGCAGATGAACTAGTGGCAGGTGTAAGTACTGACGGTAACTAGTGACAGGAGTAAAGTACTGACGGGCTTAGTAGCGAAGGTGTAAGTACTGACGGTAACTAGTGACAGGGTAAGTACTGACCATTAACTGGCAGGTGTAAGTACTGACAGTAACTGTTGACAGAAATGTTAAAGTACTGACGGGGAGTGACTAATTGAGCGGGTGTGAGGTACTGACGGTGACTAATGGTGACGGGGTAGGTAGCGACCCAGGTGACGCTAGTGGCGAGGTGTGAGTACTTGACGGTAAACTAGTGACAGGGAGTGGTACTTGACGGAGTGACTGGTGGCGGGTGTAGAAGTACTGACGGTGACTAGTGACGGGGTAAGTACTGACCGGGTAACTAGTGGCGGGTGTAAGTGCTGACTGATGACTGGTGACAGAAGTAAGTGCTGACCGGGTAACTAGTGAGCAGGTGTAAGTACTGACAGTAACTAGTGACAGAGAGTAAGTACTGACAGGTAACTAGTGGCAGGTGTAAGTACTGACAGTAACTAGTGACAGGAGTAAGTACTGACAGGTAACTAGTGGCAGGTGTGAAGTACTGACAGTAACTAGTGACAGAGGCAATACTGACAGGTAACTAGTGACAGGTGGAAGTAACTACAGGTAATTAGTGACAGGTAACAAGTGACAGAGGTAAGTAAAGACAGGTAATAGGTGACAGAGGTAAGTAACGACAGGTAATTAGTGACAAAGATAAGTAACGACAGGTAATTAGTGACGAGTAAGTAACTACGAGTAATTAGTGACAGGTAACAAGTGACAGAGGTAAATAACGACAGGTAACTAGTGACAAAGGTAAGTAACGACAGGTAAATAGTGACAGGTGTAAGTAACTACAGGTAATTATTGACAGGAGTAAGTAACTACAGGTAATTAGTGACAGGAGTAAGTAACTACAGGTAATTAGTGACAGGAAAGTAACGACAGGTAACTAGTGACAAAGGTAAGTAACGACAGGTAATTAGTGACAGGTGTAAGTAACTACAGGTAATTAGTGACAGGAGTAAGTAACTACAGGTAATTAGTGACAGGAGTAAGTAACTACAGGTAATTAGTGACAGGAAAGTAACGACAGGTAACTAGTGACAAAGGTAAGTAACGACAGGTAATTAGTGACAGGTGTAAGTAATTACAGGTAATTAGTGACATGTGTAAGTAACTACAGGTAATTAGTGACAGGAGTAAGTAACTACAGGTATATGACAGGAAAGTAACGACAGGTAACTAGTGACAAAGGTAAGTAACGACAGGTAATTAGTGACAGGTGTAAGTAACTACAGGTAATTAGTGACAGGAGTAAGTAACTACAGGTAATAGTGACAGGAAAGTAACGACAGGTAACTAGTGACAAATGTAAATAACGACAGGTAATTAGTGACAGGTGTAAGTAACTACAGGTAACTAGTAATAGGACAGGTAACTCACCATAGCCACCATAAGCACCGTAACCTGTGGGGAGAGAACAGGTGACCGTCAGAACAAGAGACAGGTCAGGTCAGGTCAGGTTAGGTACCCACTGGTAACAAGGTGGACTAAGGGTGACGTGGGATCGAACCAGTGACCTTTAGAACAAGAAGTGAGAACTGTATCCACGTACCACACACCTGGTAGCCTCACCCACACACCTGGTAGCCTCACCCACACACCGGGAAGCCTCACCCACACACCTGGTAGACTCCCAAAGTAGATAATGTTGACCCACACACCTGGTAGCCTCACTCACACACGGAGCCTCACCCACACACCTGGTAGACTCCCTAAAGTAGATAATGTTGACCCACACCGGGAAGCCTCACCCACACACCTGGTAGACTCCCTAAAGTATAATGTTGACCCACACACCTGGTAGCCTCACCCACACACCTGGTAGCCTCACCCACACACCGAGACTCAGTGAGATAATGTTGACCTGCCCACACACCTGGTAGCCTCACCCACACACCTGGTAGACTCCCAAAGTAGATAATGTTGACCCACACACCTGGTAGCCTCACCCACACACCTGGTAGCCTCACCCACACACACCTGGTAGACTTCAAGTAGATAATGTTGACCCACACACCGGTAGCCTCACCCACACACCTGGTAGCCTCACCCACACACCAGTAGACTCCCCTAAAGTAGATAATGTTGACCCACACACCTGGTAGCCTCACCCACACACCTGGTAGCCCACCCACACACCTGGTAGACTCCTAAAGTAGATAATGTTGACCCACACCTGGTAGCCTCACCCACACACCTGGTAGACTCCCAAAAGTAGATAATGTTGACTCCACACACCTGGAAGCCTCACCCACACACCTGGTAGACTCCTAAAGTGAGATAATGTTGACCCACACACCTGGTAGACTCCCAAAGTAGATAATGTTGACCACACACCTGGTAGCCTCACCCACACACCTGGTAGACTCCCTAAAGTAGATAATGTTGACCCACACCTGGTAGCCTCACCCACACACCTGGTAGACTCCCTAAAGTAGATAATGTTGACCCACACACCTGGTAGCCTCACCCACACACCTGGTAGACTCTAAAGTAGATAATGTTGACCCACACACCTGGTAGACCCCCTAAAGTAGATAATGTTGACCCACACACCTGGTAGACTCACCCACACACCTGTACCCCCTAAAGTAGATAATGTTGACCCACACCTGGTAGCCTCACCCACACCTGGTAGACTCCCTAAAGTAGATAATGTTGACCCACACACCCAGACTCCCCTAAAGTATAATGTTGACCACACACCTGGTAGCCTCACACCCACACACCTGGTAGACTCCCTAGTAGATAATGTTGACCACACACCTGGTAGCCTCACCCACACACCTGGTAGACTCTCAAAGTAGATAATGTTGACCACACACCTGGTAGACTCACCCACACACCTGGTAGACTCCCAAAGATAATGTTGACCCATACACCTGGTAGACTCACCCACACACCTGGTAGACTCCCCTAAAGTAGATAATGTTGACCCATACACCTGGTAGCCTCACCCACACACCTGGTAGACTTCAAAGTAGATAATGTTGACCCACACACCTGGTAGCCTCACCCACACACCTGGTAGACTCCCAAAGTAGATAATGTTGACCCATACACCTGGTAGACTCACCCACACACCTGGTAGACTCTAAAGTAGATAATGTTGACCCACACACCTGGTAGCCTCACCCACACACCTGGTAGACTCACCCACACACCTGGTAGACTCCCCTAAAGTAGATAATGTTGACCCACACACCTGGTAGACTCCCCTAAAGTAGATAATGTTGACCCACACACCTGGTAGACTCCCCTAAAGTAGATAATGTTGACCCACACACCTGGTAGGCTCTAAAGTGAATAATGTTGACCCACACACCTGGTAGACTCCCTAAAAGTAGATAATGTTGACCCACACACACCTAGTATGGGCCTCCCTAAGTAGATAATGTTGACCCACACACCGGTAGACTCTCTAAAGTAGATAATGTTGACCCACACACCTGGTAGCCTCACCCATACACCTGGTAGACTCACCCACACACCTGGTAGACTCCCCTAAAGTAGATAATGTTGACCCACACACCTGGTAGACTCCCCTAAAGTAGATAATGTTGACCCACACACCTGGTAGACTCCCCTAAAGTAGATAATGTTGACCCACACACCTGGTAGCCTCACCCTACACCTGGTAGACTCACCCACACACCTGGTAGACTCCCCTAAAGTAGATAATGTTGACCCACACACCTGGTAGACTCACCCATACACCTGGTAGACTCACCCACACACCTGGTAGACTCCCCTAAAGTAGATAATGTTGACCCACACACCTGGTAGACTCCCCTAAAGTAGATAATGTTGACCCACACACCTGGTAGCCTCACCCATACACCTGGTAGACTCACCCACACACCTGGTAGACTCCCCTAAAGTAGATAATGTTGACCCACACACCTGGTAGACTCACCTGGGAAGTAGATGATCTTGCGACGCACCTGGTACTCGGTCTCGGGGATAAAGAGTACACACTCAAAGATGGTCTCGTGGCGGAGGGAGCGGTCCTCCAGTACAGCCTCCAGGTAGATGCTGAACCCGTCCTCTCCCTCCACCACCTCCACCTCCGCCTCGCTCACTGCTGCTCTGTAAAACATTGAGGCGTGAGTTAGGTTAGGTTTGGGTTAGGTCAGGTTAGGTTAGGGTAGGTAGTAAGGTGATACTATACAGTCAACCGAGGGAACAACGCAGGGGGACCCTGTTGCAATGGCAATGTACGCAATAGGCCTATCCTTGCTCCAACACACAATAAAATTTGAAACAACTGAGGTCAAGCAAGTGGCGCACGCTGATGACCTTACAGGAACAGGAAAAGTGGAGGACATCAAACAGTGGTGGGACCTGGTAACATCACGAGGCCCACAAATAGGGTACCACCCAAACGCCAGCAAGTCCTTCCTCATTGTGAAGCCAGAACATATGAACGGGCAATGGAGGTGTTTGGTGGAAGTGAGGTCAAAATAACAAAGGAATGCCAAAGACACCTAGGCACAGTAATCGGCACGACGGACTTCAAGACCGAGTACGTAACGGGAAAGGTGAATGGGTGGGTTAGGGAAATGCAAGCTCTGTCTAAGATTGCTAACACAGAGCCACATGCAGCTTTTGCGGCATTCACCCATGGAGTCAAGCATCGCTGGAACTACCTGATGCGCACTGTCCCTGATATCGGACCCCTCCTCCATCCTCTGGAAGAAGCTATCAGTGTCAATTTCATTCCCAAATTAGTGAAACACCCTCACTTAACCCCAGCAGGAAGATCACTCCTTGCACTACCACCGAGACTGGGAGGAATAGGATTGACCAATCCAGAGGAGATTGCTGCCACCGAACATCAAAACTCAGTTAAGCTCACAGCAGCCCTCACGGACCACATAATAGCTCAGAACGCAACAGGGGAGGTGGATACCAGTGAATTTAACAAGATTCGAAGGTCCATTATGACAGAACGACAGCTCGGCTAAAGTGATCAGTTGCAGCCACTGTTGCTGCAAGTACAAGAAAATTCGAAAAAAAAAGTAGCTATAGCGCAGGAGGTGGGCGCCTCTAACTGGTTAACTACATTACCAATAAGGGCAAATGGTTTCAGTCTCAATAAACAAGAATTTACAGATGCCAATGCTCTAAGGTACGGTAGGCCAGTAGAAGGTTTGCCCTCCTAATGTGTGGCTCTTCCTATGACATCAATCGTGCCATGGTGTGCAAGAAAGGGGGCTTCATATGCATGAGGCATGACGAAGTAAGGGATCTCACAGCAAATATGTTGAAGGAAATCTGCCGTGATGTCAGGGTTGAACCGACCATCCTTCCATTGGACGGTGAGATTTTCCATCATAGGACTTCAAACGCATCTAACGAAGCCCGTGTTGACGTCAGTGCTCGAGGATTCTGGACACGTGGACAGCGAGCCTTCTTCGACATCAGGATTTTTTATCCCATGGCACCGTAACTTAGCTCTTGATGCTGCACACAGGAGGAACGAGAACGACAAGATAAGGGCATAGGGGAGAGAATTCAGAACGTTGATCAAGGCAGCTTCACTCCTCTAGTGTTCACAACCTCTGGTGGGATGAGACCAAGTGCAAGAGGCTTCTACGCCAGACTCATGGAGGTGATATCCGAACAGAAGCAGCAGCCCAGAAGTTATGTTGCAGCCTGGATGAGATGTCGACTGTCCTTCTCTCTCCTTCGGTCGGCTTTGCTCTGCCTCAGGGGAACGAGAGCATCGGCCCCAAAGCCGACAACAGTTGCAGATATTGACTGAATGCTGCATAGATCTGCTGCTCAACTAACTCAACACAGCTAGGATAGTTACTTATGTATTAGGATATTTAATAGGAAGGTGATAAAATGGTGGCGAAGGTATGGCTATTGGGGGAGGCTGGAGGTCATATTAAAAAAAAGTGATAAGTGGTGGGAATGATCAACTACTACTCACCTGGTCCGCTTGGAGGCTCCCTGATACAGTCTCAGGTCAGGTTGAGGGTAGATGCCGTGAGCGTCACAGCTGATGTTGACGCTGCCGGCCGTCGGCTTACTGTACGACATGTTCATACTGGTGGCTGGTGCTGCCAGACGTAAACAAACAGTTACTGATGATGAAGTTATTATACAAGATGAAATGTGGAAAATTATATTGAACGAAATAATTATGGATAACCTGAAGAATATCTACTCCAGCTTATTTCACCTAAAGATTAACCATCCTAACCTAACCTAACCTGATCAACCTAACCTAACCTAACCTAACCTAACCTAACCTGACCTGACCTGACCTAACCTAACAAGAAGCAGAATTATTACTATCACTATATCTTAATAGTTGATAACGCCTCAGTCTTACTTACATAACAGTCGTCAAAGGGTTAAATCACAGTCGTCAAAGGGTTAAATACAGTCGTCAAAGGGTTAAATACAGTCGTCAAAGGGTTAAATACAGCCGTCAAAGGGTTAAATACAGTCGTCAAAGGGTTAAATACAGTCGTCAAAGGGTTAAATACAGCCGTCAAAGGGTTAAATACAGTCGTCAAAGGGTTAAATACAGTCGTCAAAGGGTTAAATACAGTCGTCAAAGGGTTAAATACAGTCGTCAAAGGGTTAAATACAGTCGTCAAAGGGTTAAATACAGTCGTCAAAGGGTTAAATACAGTCGTCAAAGGGTTAAATACAGTCGTCAAAGGGTTAAATACAGTCGTCAAAGGGTTAAATACAGTCGTCAAAGGGTTAAATACAGCCGTCAAAGGGTTAAATACAGTCGTCAAAGGGTTAAATACAGTCGTCAAAGGGTTAAATATAGCCGTCAAAGGGTTAAATACAGTCGTCAAAGGGTTAAATATAGCCGTCAAAGGGTTAAATACAGTCGTCAAAGGGTTAAATACAGTCGTCAAAGGGTCAAATACAGCCGTCAAAGGGTGCCCTCAACACATCTCAGACAGCACCTCTCGTCAGCCCTGGGTGTGTCGTGCAGTTCATTACACAAGAACTGATACACACACCACAGCCGGCCCTGTTCTGGTGGTGGTGATTCTTTTCTCACTATGACCATCATCATCATCGTCATCATCATTATCATCATCATCATCAACAACATTCATACTTCCCAAGCTCACCTATGCCTCCCCTACCTGGTCTTCTTCCTCCCTAAATGCCACACAACGTAAACACCTAGAAAAAGTGCAAAAGAGGGCATGCAAGATTATTCTCTCCCCTTCCTACTACACATATCAAGAGGCGCTGACCACATTGACCCTCTCGGCTCTCACTGACCACCACCACGACCTCATCTGCAAATTTGGTGAAAAGCTTCTGCACCATCCTTGCACCGGCTCCTACTACCACCCGAGATCCCTCGTCCGAGATTTGCTGTTTGACACCACAACTGCATCCAGCCCATACGAGCACGAACTGATCGCCATAAGAACAACCCAGTCCCAACCATTGTAAAAATTAATTATCAACAACTCGTAATCAACCAGTGTATTCACTCCCAGCCAATTTTACCTTTTTGCACTGTCACTATGTTGAAATGCCCTGTAGTATGACCTTCTCCCCACCTAGTTATTATATATCATATTTGTATCACTTATGTTACTTGTATATTATATGTCAATCAAGAGGCCCATTCCCTAATTATGCAACTGTATATATTCAGTCTTATGGCTGCCATGCTCTTTCAATAAACCGTTAATTATTATTATTATTATTATTATTATTATTATTATTATTATTATTATTATTATTATTATTACACATACGAGGCAGGAGAGTTCCAAAAAGCTTCATGTACACACGGACGCACTCAGCAGCCATCAACACAGGAAAGTTTCTGTACATTACAACTCATTGTATCCATCGCCGACTTCTGCCTGTCTGTGTGTTGGTCCGCGAGGCAGTATAACACATGATTTATATCGCAACAACTTTATCTCGTCCAGTATGACAGAAAATGAGACATATTAGGGAAGTGAAGAGAGTTTTACTGTGTTCTGTGGAGACTCGCTGAAGTTGTTATTGTTGTGTCACGGATGGTCGGGATAAAGCTTCTTTGTTTACACACAATCAGTTGATGCAGATAACTCCCCTCCCTATGCCATCAACAAAACCACTCTCCTTTCATGTTACAATTTCCATTCTCTAATATACTCTTTTACGACGAGAAATTACAAGGTTGATTTTTTATGAATCCAATAAAGTTAAGAATTGCAGGAAGGAATTGTGTTCTTCTTGTTTCATTACGGCTCAACACACGAGACACTGTGTAAATAATTGTGTTATTATCCCCAGAACAGACAGAGATTGATACCTGGATTACTAGATGTTTTTACGTTAAATATATTTATATCTAATGTTACTTCCAGCCTCAGTTATCTAGTGACTACAGAATGACGTGTGTATTGTGGGAAAATCATCGTAAACACACACACAGACACACACCCACACACACACACCGTACACATACACACACACACACACACACACACACACACATCGTGCACACACACACACACACACACACATCGTGCACACACACACACACCGTACACACTCACTGCAACACACTCACCGTACACACACACATCTCCATCAAAATAATATCATACACACACACACACACACACACACACACACATCGTGCACACACACACACACAGCACACACACACACTGTGCACACACACACACTGTACACACTCACCACACACACACACTGTACACACAATCATCTTCTTGAGGGCTGGTCCTCATGGAAGGCTGGAGACGCGACAGGTGAAGGCCCCGGTGAGGTCGGTGGTTTCTGGTGCAGGATCTCCAAGGCCTGATAAGCCACTGGGAGAGGGTCACGACTGGCGGAAACTGCAGGTTGACCTGACCCTGGAGGAGGTGGTGGGTGGGGTGGGTGGGTGTTACTTAATGTGTTACTGTTACTTATGTTAGCTACTGTTACTCATATGTGTGTGTGTGTGTGTGTGTGTGTGTGTGTGTGTGTGTGTGTGTGTGTGTGTGTGTGTGTGTGTGTGTGTGTGTGTGTGTGTGTGTGTGTGTGTGGTTCCATTGTTATATACATCAACTTCAAGAGCTGTTGTTATCTACATAATAATTTGAATACCTGTGAAACGTAAATATTTAATTTTAATATATGCTGATGCGAGGTGTTTGTGGCAGCCAGGGTTTTAGTATAAAATATATAGTACAGTATATATATAATGGAGTGAGTGAGTGAGATACAGTATTATATTTCAACACCACTTTCCATTACACCATAAATAGAAGCAAAACTCTCTCCAAAGCTCTTTATGACTGTAATACATAAAACAACAACACCATTTACTTTTATCTTCTGGTGTCGTGTTCAAATATTTCATCAACATTCGTGTTAGAAAAACAATAATAATATTTAGTCATTTGCGAACGTGAGTGGTTGTCAAATTAATGTTTACATGAAAGCTCTCTCTCTCTCTGAGTTCTTCAATTCACCTTTGTTATTAAGGTATGAACAAAACTTCGCTACAGCTTAACTTTTTGTAGAACTCAATATAACAGGGCCGGTGTGTGCGGTGGTCGCTGCGTCTCTCGATAAATTAGATTCTTGGGGTAGTTTGTTTACATCCAGGGTGAGGGAATGACATTTTGGTGCCAACTCAATCCCTCAACACCACTGTCTCACCACCACACCTCAGAACAACTGTCTCACCGCCACACCTCAGCACCACTGTCTCACCGCCACACCTCAACACCACTGTCTCACCGCCACCTCAACACCACTGTCTCACTGCTACCAACACCACTGTCTCACTGCCACCCCCAACACCACTGTTCACTGCCACCCCCAACACCACTGTCTCACTGCCACCTCAACACACCACCTGTCTCACCGCCACCCCACCACTGTTCACCGCCACCCTCAACACCACTGTCTCACTGCCACCCTCAACACCACTGTCTCACCGCCACCCCTCAACACCACTGTCTCACCGCCACCCCTCAACACCACTGTCTCACCGCCACCCCTCAACACCACTGTCTCACCGCCACCCCTCAACACCACTGTCTCTTTATTACACCCATAATAATTCCCCCAATTCCCATCAACACCGGAATATACTTTGCAATATAAAATCAACACCATATATACCTACGGTTCGTCGGCTCACTCATGAACATAGTTGATTACCTTTCCTGTGCCCAACTCACCTGCCGGACTTATGATACTAGTACACCTAAATGTTCTCGTTAATGTTATGTTTAACTGATATTAGCTGTTCTTCATCCTGGACACATAACAAGAACAAACTCAATGTTTAACCTTATGTGTCCATATTTAGAGGAAACGTAAAACGGCATACAATCGGCCAATCGAAGACCTCACATGATTGTTACCTGTGGATGTAGCTGCCAGTTTACCTGTGTCACGAAACAAAAACTAAATAGGCCTATACTTGCTCAAAACTAGGCCTATACTTGCTCAAAACTATCTGTACAGTTTTGTGTTAGACAATATGACACAATGGATGAAGGATTTTGACAAACCTACCGAGACAACAGGATTCACAGCGTTCATTCTGAAATTCATCGTCTACCTCCGTAAAGATACTTTCTGAGTGAGTAATTGTACATCTGCTTGAACTGAGCTGTAATGTTAGGTCAAAGGTTAACTCCCGCCAAGTTATAACCAACACTAGTTTATCTTATACATGTAATATTAACCTAGATCTTATAACGGATTATAGTAATAATTTAAGTGAAACATCCTGTCTTAAAAAAAAAGACACAGGTAAGTTAATGAGTTGACAGGTCACAGGTAAGACGGTGACCTTTGTAGGAGGTCAATACAACACTGATCCCCGCCCACGGCACCACTCACCAACACTCTCTCCAACAATGTATCATTTTGTCCTACAACACACACCACACACCACACAACACACAACATACAACACACACCTAACCTAACCTAACCCTTAATTTTATCTAACCTGACTTCACCTGACCTCACCTCTCCTATCCAAACCATTAAGACTGAGACCTTATTCACAGTTATAATGGACCATAATGGTGATGACTGTGTTAAGTCTGGGTCCACTCATCCTTCATGCCTGACAGCAACTGACGTCATCCCTCAAGCTACACTGACGTCATCCTTCACTCCCTCATGAACAGTTCCTAGGCTAACAGTGATCCATTAACAACGTGGAAGGTCTTAGTGATACGGTAACATATATATACTCACTGCCAAAAAAATTAAAAAATTGCGTTGAGAAAATATGACACAGCGGACGAAGGATTATGACAACACTACTGAGACAACAGGAGTCACAGTGTTCATTCTGAGACTCATCGACCCCGAGTACAGAGAGCTTTAGGGGGGTGACAGTAAGGTGGGTCAACGCTACCCTCTGGTGGTCCTTAATGGGGGCAGTTACTCTGGCCTCGGCGTCCATCTCGAGTTCTTACTTGAGAGTCACTTAATTATCTTGTCCTGAGTCGCTGTCGTCTACACACACACACACACACACACACACACACACACACACACACACACAAATGCTTTTTGTGTTGACAAGTCGATAAAAGGAGGTGAGATGGGGGTAGTGGAGGGTGTGTGTGTGTGTGTGTGTGTGTGTGTGTGTGTGTGTGTGTGTGTGTATGTAACATTAACACCAAGATATTATACTGGTCATCTAACATAGTAAACATATAAACTACACCACAAATTTAAACACACACACCTTCAGTACACACACACACCTTCAGTACACCCTACACACCTTCAGTACACCCACACACTACACACACCTTCAGTACACCCACACACTACACACACCTTCAGTACACCCACACACACCCTTCAGTACACCCATAGACTCGGGGTTCTTGCCGGGGATCCACTGGTACACAGCCTCAGGGTCATGGTTAAAGAACCAATTGACGACGATGCCTTCCTTCTCGTAGGGTTCATACCTGTAGTCACAGTCCAGGATCACTGACGACCGTGACCCGTTGTATCACCTCCGGCACCACCAGATCCACGATGTGTAGCCCCCAGCAGCCTGTGAGGTGGGTGAGTAACACAGCCCGCAGAGAGAGAGAGAGAGAATAATAGTGTCAGGTCCAGGCTCCCAAGATGGTGACAAGAATGGTGATGTACAATGGTGGTGATGGTGATGGTAATGACGAGACCAAGTTTATTAATAATTATACGACACCATAATCACAAGACACCATTTCCTCATTACCACATAAATCACAGAGTTCAATTAGCCACGTGATGATGACGTCACCAGGTAAGGCAGGTGGCGTGACGAAACTCTTCATATTATTATTATTATTAATAATGAAGGAGAGGAGGTAAGGTAGGTATTAATGAAGAGTTTTGCCGCCACAACTTCTGATTTCCCCCGAGGCTTCATGTCACTGTTGCCATCAATGATCCTGTCCTACTAGATGCAGTGTTGCCAACTCTTTCGCTCTCTCTAACCCTCCTCCCTCTAACCTCCCCCTAACATGACTCTACCTCCCCCTAACATGACTCTCCTCCCCCTAACACCACTGCTACTACTACTTTGCTGTCACTCGGAATCAAGTATGACGATCATCCAGCTATGATAAAATTACATGAGTTATTAAGGATGTCACCTTCGTTGGTAAGCTCTGAGGTGACTAGAGAATAATGGGACTGACAGACTTGTTCACAGGTGTTGCACATGTGGAGGACTACATCTAGCGCGGAGGACAGCGGCAGCGTCTTTCCGGCGTTGGCGCTTGTCTGACTCGTTATGCAGTCGGGCTAATTCGAAAGTATTGACACCTTCTCGTGTGGTGCTCCTCCAAGCGTTACAGTGTGGAGTAATCGTCTCCCAGGTGAGGGTGGGTGGCACTAGGTTTGTCTTAAGACTATCCTTATACCTTTTCAGTTGCCCGCCAGCGTTACGTTTACTATTCGTTAGGTGACTGTAAAGTACCTGCTTTGGCAATCTACTGTCGTCCATGCGGGTAACATGGCCAGTCCAGCGTAGTTGTTCATGGATAATGGTCGCCTCGATGCTCCTACAGTTGGTGTCAGCGAGAATACTGGCATTACAGTAGTTCTCTTGTCTTCCCAGCCAAAACGGCTAAGGGTCCACCAGAGGGCTTCCCTGTTGACAGAGTCGAAGGCCTTGGTTAGGTCGATAAATGCCATGTACAGGTAACGAAGCTGTTCTCTGCACTTTTCCTGTATCTGGCAGGCAGCAAAGATCATGCCAATGGTGCCACGTGATGGTCTAAAGCCACATTGAGATTCTGAGAGGAAGTTTTCCGCCTCAGGTAGTAGTTTGTTTAAAAGGACTCGGACGATAATCTTGCCAGCTACGGACAGCAGCGAGATCCCGCGGTAGTTGCCACAGCCTGACCGGTCTCCCTTGTTCTAATAAATATTGACAATGGAGGCGTCTTTAAGAGCTTGAGGGATTTCCTCCTTTTCCCATATATTCTCCAGGAGAGAGTGGAGACGGCTGGTAAGCAGAGGTCCTTCTGCTTTATACACCTCGGCTGGGATTCCATCAGGCCCTGAGGCTTTGTTATTTTTCATCTGTTTGATGACAGTAGCTACCTCATCCAGGGATGGAGGACAGCTGAGGCGGGTCAACTCTAGATGCTGAGGGACCTGCTGGGTAGTCAGGATAACTACATCGGTGTTTCGGTTGAGTCGCAAAATGTAGTGCTTTTTCCAGCGCTGAAGGATGCCTTCTTGGTCTTAATTAGGGAGTTACCGTCAGATGAGTGGAGGGGACTGCGCCATGAGTGATTGGCCCATAAAATGTTTTGGTGGAATTGAAAAATTCGCGCATCTTGGGCTGATCTGCAATTTTTTGCTTTTCACATGCTTTATTTTTGACCAGTCGTTCTTTAGATTGCGAAGTTTGCGCTGGGCCACCGCTTTCTTCTTGCAGAAGGTATCAGCTATGGTCCTAGACTGAGGGTTGTTCTGCCAGTCAGTTAAAGTAGCACGTTTATCATCGACGAGTACATTGATTGCCGGGTCACACACACACACACACACACACACACACACACACACACACACACACACACACACACACACATATATCTGTAAAGGACACTCAGCAATATCAATTAGTTCTTATTTCATATTGATTTTCTGTGCAAAAATGACGCCCCACAGGCAACAAAGGCCACCCCTGTCTGCCACGTTACTTCCGCCTCTGGTGACAGCACAACCGGCTGTACAGTGTGAAGTGATGACCCTCAACACACACACACACACACACACACACACACACACACACTTGATGGTTCTCAATAAGAGCTTTTGTACAGATTAGAGTTGGATGGGATAAGGTTAGGTTAGGTTAAGTTTAGGTTAAATTTGGGGGAACACAGTGAGCGGGGTAGAGTGCCAAGTTTCACCACACCTACTGGTCTATAGTGAATGATGGACACTGTATCAGGTGGGCGGGCGCAGATGGTGTGTATGTGTGTGTGTGTGTGTGTGTGTGTGTGTGTGTGTGTGTGTGTGTGTGTGTG
This sequence comes from Homarus americanus, assembly GCF_018991925.1. Taxonomy (NCBI): domain Eukaryota; kingdom Metazoa; phylum Arthropoda; class Malacostraca; order Decapoda; family Nephropidae; genus Homarus; species Homarus americanus. The sequence continues at coordinate 167,982 of NW_024715917.1, read as the reverse complement.
TGTGTGTGTGTGTGAGTTCCTTATATTATTGACAGTCGTTCTTCTGCCAGCCTCCCACATCAGCCCTCCCCACACACATCAGCCCCTCCCCAAACACATCAGCCCCTCCCCCACACATCAGCCCCTCCCACACATCAGCCCCCCTCCCAGCCTCCCCCCACATCAGCCCCTCCCCCATACACATCAGCCCCACTATGGTCATTAATTACATAATATCACACACCCACAGCCGGGTTGATTACATAATCACAGCGGTACATTACAGCATTACCAGAGAGAGGGTTCTGTAGCGAATAACACGACCACACACTAGGTGACATGACAGCTGTTATTAATGACGTCATCACACACTAGGTGACATGACAGCTGTTATTAATGACGTCTAGACACTAGGTGACATGACAGCTGTTATTAATGACGTCATCAGACACCCAGGTGACATGACAGCTGTTAAACGTCATCAGACACTAGGTGACATGACAGCTGTTATTAATGACGTATAGACACCGGTGACATGACAGCTGTTATTAATGACGTCATCACACTAGGTGACATGACAGCTGTTATTAATGACGTCATCAGACACTAGGTGACATGACAGCTGTATATGACGTCATCACACACTAGGTGACATGACAGCTGTTATTAATGACGTCATCACACACTAGGTGACATGACAGCTGTTATTAATGACGTCATCACACCTTAGGTTGCATTACAAGTGTATTATGAGGTAATTACAGAGGTATGGTTCATCACATACACAACCTGTAAGGATCAGGTGTTATGTGAGGTGCTGTACACCTTACTTCACAGTGGGTGTAAGGGAGGTACCAGAGGGTGTCAGGGGGTACCAGAGGTGTAAGGGAGGTACTCCAGGGGTACCAGGAGGGTGTCAGAGAATCAAGAGGGTATCAGGTACAAGAGGGTATCAGGGGGGTGCCAGGAGGGTGTCAGAGGTACAAGAGGGTGTCAGGGGTACAGAAGGTGGTGCCAGAAGAGGTGTCAGGGGGTACCAGAGGTGTCGGGGGTACCAGAGGGTGTCAGGGGGGGTGAGGCGTCAAGGGGTCCAGAGGTGTCAGGGGCAGAGGTGTCAGGTACCAGAGGTGTCAGGGGTACCAGAGGGTGTCAGGGGGGTACCAGAGGGTGTCAGGGGGTACCAGGGTGTCAGGGGTACCAAGAGGGTGGGAGGTACCAGAGGGTATCAGGGGTACCAGAGGTGTCAGGGGGTACCGGAGAGGTGTCAGGGTACCAAAGGGTGTCAGGGTACAAGAGGGTGTCAGGGGCAGGGAGGTGTGGAGGTACCAGAGGTGTCAGGGGGGTACTGGGGTGTCAGGGGTACTGGAGGACGTCAGGGGTACCAGGGCGTCAGGGGGTACAGGAGGGTGTCAGGGGTACCAGAGGGTGTCAGGGGGTACTGGAGGTGTCAGGGGTACAGGAGGGTGGGGGGGTACCAGAGGTCAGGTACTAGAGGTGTCCAGGGGTACCAGGGCGTCAGGGGTACATGAGGTGTCAGGGGTACCCAAGGGTGTCAGGGTACTAAAGGGTGTCAGGGGGTACAGGAGGGTGTCAGGGGGTACCAGGGCGTCAGGGGTACAGGAGGGTGTAAGGAGGTACAAAGAGGTGTCAGGGGTACCAGGGGTGTCAGGGGTACTAGGGTGTCAGGGGTACAGGAGGGTGTCAGGGAGGTACAAGGGGTGTCAGGGAGGTACAAGAGGTGTCAGGGGGTACAGGAGGGTGTAAGGGAGCTACCAGAGGTGTCAGGGGTACCAAAGGGTGTCAGGGGTACTAGAGGTGTCAGAGGGTACAAGGGTGTGGGGAGGTACAAGAGGTGTCAGAGGGTACCAGGGTCAGGGGGTACCAGAGGTGTCAGGGGGTACCAGAGGGTGTCAGGGGGTGCTAGGGTGTCAGAGGGTACAAGAGTGTCAGGGGGTACAGGAGGGTGTGGGGAGGTACCAGAGGGTGTAAGGGAGTACCAGAGGTGTCAGGGAGGTGTCAATGGAAGTACCAAGGGTGTCAGGTGCTGTCAGAGAATGTCACTACCCTCACACCTCCTCCTCACCTCCTCACCTTCCTCACCCCTCCACCATTATTAAGTGAAACATTAATGAAAGACCTTTATGCTTCAACAGCTCAGACAAGTGACCATCCAATACCAGCCACAGACACGAGGGAAGGAGAGGAGGAGGAGAGAAGAGGAGGAGAAAGGAAGAGAAGAGGGAGGAGAAGAGGAGGGAGGAGAGAGGAGGACGAGAAGAGGAGAGGAGAAGAGGAGGAGGAGGGAGGAGGAGAAGAGGAGGGAGAGAGGAGGAGGGAGAGGGAGAGGATAAATGAGAAATGGAAGAGCATTGGAATCACGTGATGATTAAATCTAACCCATCTTAACCTAACCTAACCAATAAGAAGACTCACTGTGGTAGTAGCATGATTGAACAACACAGACAGACAGACAGACACACACACACACAGACAGACACAGACAGACAGACACACACAGACACACACACACACACAGACAGACGACACACACAGACAGACAGACACACACACACACACACACAGAGACAGACACTCAAACGAGACTCAGTGAGGCGGACGACCAACAACCAGTGAACAACAACACAAACACCAAGACCTGCCACACCTGTTGATAACAGAGGGGTGGTTTACTGTCTCCCACACCCTGTTGATAACTTAGTGGGGTGGTTACTGTCTGCCACACCTGTTGATAACCTATTGGGGTGGTTTACTGTCGCCACACCCTATTAATAACTTAGTGGGGTGGTTTACTGTCTGCCACACCCTGTTGATAACTTAGTGGGGTGGTTTACTGTCTGCCACACCCTGTTGATAACTTAGTGGGGTGGTTTACTGTGCCACACCCTGTTGATAACCTAGTGGGGTGGTTTACTGTCTGCCACACCCTGTTGATAACTTAATTGGGGTGGTTTACGTCTGCCACACCCTGTTGATAACAGTGGGGTGGTTTACTGTCTGCCACACCCTGTTGATAACTTAGTGGGTGGTTTACTGTCTGCCACACCCTGTTGATAACAGAGGGAGGCGTCATCATCTTGTTCAAGGACTGTGGGATGTTTCTTCACATTATACAACACAGTTAAAGTTTGGTGAGTGTGAGATGAAGGGGGGCGAGTGAGAGGTGTGAGAGGGGGCGAGTGAGAGGTGTGGATGAGGAGGGGGGCAGAGTGGGGGGATGAGATGGGGCGAGTGAGAGGTGTGGGGGGGAGATGAGAGGGGGGCAGTGAGAGGTGTGAGATGGGAGAGAGAGGGGCAGTGAGAGGTGTGAGATGGAGATGAGGGGGGCGAGTGGGGGTGTGAGATGGGGAGAGGAGAGGGCAGAGTGGGGGTGTGAGATGGAGATGAGGGGAAGAGTGAGTGAAGAGGATATGAAGTCGTGTGGTCGACTTCTCTCCCACACACACACACACACACACACACACACACACACACACACACACACACACACACACACACACACACACACAGAGAAAAAAACAGAGAGCTTCATTGAACTTGTTGTTTCAGGGACACAGCAGGTGGTGGTGTGACACACACACACACACACACACACACACACACACACACACACACACACACACACACACACACACACACACACACACACACACACACACACACACACACACACACACACACACACACACACACACACACACACACACACACACACACACACAAGAGGAAGGAGGGTGGAAGGAGAGGGTGAGAAAGAGAGGCAAGTGGGGTGGGGTGGGGGAGGAGGAGCTCAGTGTCAGAGCCTTGTATCCTGAAGTAAACACAGAAGATTCAACCACTCTACTGGAGGGAGGAGGAGGAGGAGGAGGAGGAGGAGGTGGGGAAGAGGAGGAGGAGGAGATGAACAGGTAGGAGAGGAGGAGGAGGAGGAAGGAAGAGGAGGAGGAGGAGGTGGTGAGGAGGAGGAGAGGAAGAGAACAGGTAGGAAGGAGGGAGGGAGGAGTGGTGGGAAGAGGAGGAGGAGGAATGGGGAGAAGTAGTAGGAGAGAGGAGGAGGAGGAGGAGGATGGAGAGAGAGAGAGGAGGGAGGAGTGGAGGGAGAGTGGAGAAGAGGAGGAGGAAGAAGGAGGGAGGAGGAGGTGAGAGGTGAGGAGAAGGTGAGAATCGAGAAGGAGGAAAGGAGGAGGACAGAAGGAATAGGAACAGAAAGAGGAGGAGGCGCAGAGGGAAGACTAACCTGGGTGTCTTTCAACATTCTTAGCTGCGTCCGTTAGCTCTATCAACGCGCTCCTTACTGACTGACTTATTAACCACCACCATCATCATCATCATCATCATCATCATCATCATCATCACCACCACCACCACCCACCCCTACTGCGAATACTTTTCTTTCACAAGGAATCGAGTATGACGATCCTCCAGCTATATCAATGATATGAGTTATTAGGGATGTCACCTCCATTGGTGAGTTCTGGGGTGACTAAAGAGGCCGATACGGGACCGGCAGGGTCGATCACAGATGTTGCACATGTGGTGGGCTACATCTAGTGCGGAAGGGCGGCGGCAGCGTCTTCGGCGTTCACGCTTATTTGCCTAGGTTTGCAGTCGGGCAAACTCTAAAGTATTGACACCTTCGTGTGGTGCTCCTCCAAGCGTTACGGTGTGGGTAATCGTCTCCCAGGTGAGGGACGATTTGTTACTTTCAGGTTTGTCTTAAGACTATCCTTATACCTCTTCAGTTGCCCGCCAGTGTTACGTTTACTATTCGTTTGCTGACTATAAAGTAGCTGCTTTGGCAGTCTACTGTTGTCCATGCTGGTAACATGGCCAGTCCAGCGTAGTTGTTCATGGATAATGGTAGCCTCGATGCTCCTACAGTTGGTGTCAGCGAGAATTCTGGCATTTGTTCTCTTGTCTTCCCAGCAAACTCGAAGGATGGAACGTAGACTACATTGGTGAAAGTTTTCAAGTGACTTGAGGTGCCTCCTGTATGTGACATGTCTCACTGCCATATTGGGGTGGGGAGGACCACTGCTCGATATACGTGCAACTTTGTAGATAATTTCAGCTCCTGCAGCTGAAGACACGGGTACAGAGTCTGCCAAAGGCTTGAGATGCACATCTGATCCGATGTTGAATCTCTTCGTCGATGTCCGCGGTGGTGGACAGGTGGAACCGAGATACCGAAAGTGGGTAACATTGGAGAAGGTAATACCGTTAAGCTGAATGGATGGTGGAGGCGTGGCTAAACCAGGGACAGGCTGAAGACTGGGTCTTCTGTACATTCACCTGAAGGTCGAAGAGTGCATACTCATCTGCATCGGTGTTCAGGATCTCCTGTAGGTCGCGTTCAGTGTGAGTGACAAGGGTGAGGTCGTCTGCATACTGAAGTTCAGTAATGGAAGCTGCCAACACCTTTGTTCCTGCCTGGAGTTGTCTTATTTTGAAAAGACCCTTCATCCGGGACTAGATGTCCACCCCTCTGGCCAAGTTGGCACTGGCACGAGTGAGGAAGGAAATCAAGAAAAAGGAAAAAAGTTAGCGCCAGTACACACCCTTGTTTAACCCCCGTTTGGATGGGTGAAACTCAGACTGGGTGCCATTGCACAGGACACTGCCGTTCATGCCATCGTGGAGTTGCCTCACAATGGCAATGAATTTTGGTGGGCGGCCAAACCGGCTGAGGGTTCGACAGGAAGCTTCCCTGTTGACCGAGTCAAAAGCCTTGGTTAGGTTGATAAATGCCATGTATAGGTCACGAAGCTGTTCTCTGCACTTTTCCTGTATCTGGTAGGCAGCAAAGATCATGCCAATGGTAGTGATGGTCTAAAGCCACATTGAGATTCTGAGAAGTTTTCCGCCTCAGGTAGTAGTCTAAGAAGGACTCGGACGATAATCTTGCCACCTACGGACGGCGAGATCCCGCGGTAGTTGCCACATCTCACCGGTCTCCTTGTTCTAACAAATATTGATGATGGAGGCGTCTTTAGAGCTTGGGGTTTCCTCTCCATATATACTCCATATATCCTCGTCACTACCACCATTACCACCACCATCATCACCATCACCACCACCATATCACCATCACCTACCACCATCATCATCGTCCCACCACCATTATCCACCTATCATCATCATCATTACACCACCATTATCACCATCATCCCACCATTATCACCACCATTATCACCATCACCACCATAAACACATCACTATTAAACCTGGCGGATAAACACACACACACACACACACACACACACACACACACACACACACACACACACACACACACACATCTAAGTTACTTCAGATTACCAACAATAACGGGTAGAGGTAATGCCGCCAGCCACCTCTGATATTAACATAAATAATCATCTCGCTTCCGATATTGACACACAGATCGAGGGTGGGTGGGTGGGGGGGTGGCTGGTGGTGAACAGGTGGTGGGTGAGGTAGTGGTGGGTGGAGTAGTGGAGGTGGGTGGGCGGACACTGGAGCACTACAGATATATACATTGTCTAGATTTAGGTTTTCATATATGCTAATGTATGGATATATTCTGGCCTGTGTGGAGGTGACCTGGAACCTGGATGTGACCTGTGACCTGGAGGTGACCTGGGACCTGGATGTGACCTAGAGGTGGGGGCCGTACCTGGAGGTGACCTGGACCTGTGACCTGGGACCTGGAGTGACCTGAGAAGGTGGGGGGCCTGGGTGACCTGGGACCTGGAGACCTGGGACCTGGATGTGACGAAGGTGGGGGCCTGTTACCTGGGGACCTGGACCTGGGTGACCTGGGACCTGGAGGTGACCTGAGACCTGGAGGTGACCTAAGACCTGGAGGTGACCTGGGACCTGGAGGTGACCTGAGACCTGGAGGTGACCTGAGACCTGGGTGACCTGAGACCTGGGTGAGGTGGTGATGTTAGGTTAGGTTCAGGTAAAAGGTGAAGGTTTGTTTAGTGTGGACCTGTACCTACCAGGTCAGGTGAAGAGGCCAACACAGGGACAAGATCAAGGTTCTTCATGTTGTGAGACTATCTTAACTGTATGAGGGTGGAAGAGGTGAGGGGGGGTGAGGTGAGGGGTGGGGGGGGTGAGGTGGGGGGTGAGGGGGGTGAGGTGGGGGTGGGGGGGGAGGTGAGGGGGTGGAAGAGAGGAGGGAGGAGGAGGTGAGGACAGCAGGCTGTAGAACATTACTTGTCGGCCAAGTGACTTCAGAAATTTACTTGGCCGGATATACAGTATTTTCTAGCTGGCCGGACAAATTTGGGAGGATAGTTATTTGGCCGGAACTGTGTGTGAGAAAACCTGAATAAACATCTTAAGATATTCTAATGTGTCTGTCTGTCTGTCACGTGATGTCATAACTGCCGTCACCTCCCGTCTACTTACTGCTCCCTTTGACATGTTGATAAGGTCACTAATCCTGGTACACTGATGACCTCTCTGGTTAGGTTAGGTTAGGTTCTCGCTGATTTGTTTATGGTGTAGAGGGTGTCACTATCACCCCCTGTGTTAGTGTCAGGGTGTCACTACTCACCCCTGTGTTAGTGTCAGGGTGTCACTATCACCCCCTGTGTTAGTGTCAGGGTGTCACTATCACCTGTTGTTAGTGTCAGGTGTCACTATCACCCCCTGTGTTAGTGTCAGGGTGTCACTATCACCCCTGTGTTAGTGTCAGGGTGTCACTCCCCTCTGTGTTAGTGTCAGGGGTGTCACTATACCCCCTGTGTTAGTGTCAGGGTGTCACTATCACCCCTGTGTGTGTCAGGGGTGTCACTACTATCACCCCTGTGTTAGTGTCAGGGTGTCACTATCACCTGTGTTAGTGTCAGGGTGTCACTATCACCCCTGTGTTAGTGTCAGGGTGTCACTATCACCCCCTGTGTTAGTGTCAGGGTGTCACTATCACCCCCTGTGTTAGTGTCAGGGTGTCACTATCACCCCTGTGTTAGTGTCAGGTGTCACTATCACCCCCTGTGTTAGTGTCAGGGTGTCACTATCACCCCCTGTGTTAGTGTCAGGTGTCACTATCACCCCTGTGTTAGTGTCAGGTGTCACTATATCACCTGTGTTAGTGTCAGGGTGTCACTATACCCCTGTTGTCAGTGCAGGGTGTACTATCACCCTGTGTTAGTGTCAGGGTGTCACTATCACCCCTGTGTTAGTGTCAGGGTGTCACCTATCACCCCCCTATTAGTGTCAGGGTGTCACTATCACCCCTGTGTTAGTGTCAGGGTGTCACTATCACCCCTGTGTTAGTGTCCGGGGTGTCACTATCACCCCCTGTTGTAGTGTCAGGGTGTCACTATCCCCTGTGTTAGTGTCAGGGTGTCACTATCACCCCCCTGTGTAGTGTCAGGGTGTCACTATCCCCCTGTGTTAGTGTCAGGGTGTCACTATCACCCCTGTGTTAGTGTCAGTGTCACTATCACCCCCTGTGTTAGTGTCAGGGTGTCACTATCACCCCTGTGTTAGTGTCAGGTGTCACTATCACCCCCTAGTGTCAGGGTGTCACTATCACCCCTGTGTTAGTGTCAGGGTGTCACTATCACCCCTGTGTTAGTGTCAGGGTGTCACTATCACCCCTGTGTTAGTGTCAGGGTGTCACTATCACCCCTGTGTTAGTGTCAGGGTGTCACCTCACCCCTGTGTTAGTGTCAGTGTACTATCACCCCCTGTGTTAGTGTCAGGGTGTCACTATCACCCCTGTGTTAGTGTCAGGGTGTCACTATCTCCCCCCTGTGTTAGTGTCAGGGTGTCACTATCACCCCCTGTGTTAGTGTCAGGGTGTCACTATCACCCCTGTGTTAGTGTCAGGGTGTCACTATCACCCCTGTGTAGTGTCAGGGTGTCTATCCCCCCTGTGTTAGTGTCAGGGTGTCACTATCACCCCCTGTGTTAGTGTCAGGGTGTCACTATCACCCCCTGTGTGTGTCAGGGTGTCACTATCACCCCCTGTGTTAGTGTCAGGGTGTCACTATCACCCCCTGTGTTAGTGTCAGGGTGTCACTATCACCCCCTGTGTTAGTGTCAGGGTGTCACTATCACCCCTGTGTTAGTGTCAGGGTGTCACTATCACCCCTGTGGTAGTGTCAGGGTGTCACTATCACCCCTGTGTTAGTGTCAGGGTGTCACTATCACCCCCTGTGTTAGTGTCAGGGTGCACTATCACCCCTGTGTTAGTGTCAGGGTGTCACTATCACCCCCTGTGTAGTGTCAGGGTGTCACTATCACCCCTGTGTGTTAGTGTCAGGGTGTCACTATCACCCCTGTGTTAGTGTCCAGTGTCACTATCACCCCTGTGTTAGTGTCAGGGTGTCACTATCACCCCTGTGTTTGTGTCAGGGTGTCACTATCACCTGTGTTAGTGTCAGGGTGTCTTCTCACCCCTGTGTTAGTGTCAGGGTGTCACTATCACCCCTGTGTTAGTGTCAGGGTGTCACTATACCCCCTGTGTTAGTGTCAGGTGTCACTATCACCCCTGTGTTAGTGTCAGGGTGTCACTATCACCCCTGTGTTAGTGTCAGGGTGTCCTATCACCTGTGTTAGTGTCAGTGTCACTATCACCCCCTGTGTTAGTGTCAGGTGTCACTATCACCCCCTGTGTTAGTGTCAGGGGTGTCACTATCACCCCTGTGTTAGTGTCAGGGTGTCACTCTCACCCCTGTGTTAGTGTCAGTGTCACTATCACCCCTGTGTTAGTGTCAGGGTGTCACTATCACCCCCTGTGTTAGTGTCAGGGTGTCACTATCACCCCTGTGGTAGTGTCAGGTGTCACTATCACCCCCTGTGTTAGTGTCAGGGTGTCACTATCACCCCTGTGTTAGTGTCAGGGTGTCACTATCACCCCTGTGTTAGTGTCGGTGTCACTATCCCCCCTGTGTTAGTGTCAGGGTGTCACTATCACCCCCTGTGTTAGTGTCAGGGTGTCACTATCACCCCTGTGTGTGTCAGGGTGTCACTATCACCTCCTGTGATGTCAGGTGTACTATCACCCCTGTGTTAGTGTCAGGTGTCACTATCACCCCCTGTGGTTAGTGTCAGGGTGTCACTATCACCCCTCTGTAGTGTCAGGGGTGTCACTATCACCCCCTGTGTTAGTGTCAGGGTGTCACTATCACCCCTGTGTTAGTGTCAGGGTCACTATCACCCCCTGTAGTGTCAGGGGTGTCACTATCACCCCCTGTGTTAGTGTCAGGTGTCACTATCACCTGTGTTAGTGTCAGGGTGTCACTATCACCCCCTGTGTTAGTGTCAGGGTGTCACTATCACCCCCTGTGTTAGTGTCAGGGTGTCATATCACCCCTGTGTTAGTGTCAGGTGTCACTATCCCTGTGTTAGTGTCAGGGTGTCACTATCACCCCTGTGTTAGTGTCAGGGTGTCACTATCACCCCCTGTTAGTGTCAGGGTGTCACTATCACCCCTGTGTTAGTGTCGGTGTCACTATCACCCCCTGTGTTAGTGTCAGGGTGTCACTATCACCCCCTGTGTTAGTGTCAGGGTGTCACTATCACCCCCTGTGTTAGTGTCAGGGTGTCACTATCACCCCCTGTGTTAGTGTCATTACCGGTACACAGGAACGGCCGGATAACCTTACCTGCAGTGATATCCGGGTAAGATAGAGAGTTTGACCTTTGACCTCTCGCTGCCAGTGTGAGGAGGTCATTTAGAGGTTATTGTGACCTCCAGCTTTCATCAGACCCTCTTTACCTAAGTTACCTCACACTGCTGTTGCTGCCTCAACACACCACGACTACTAATGGGCCCCTCTCTTAATGGGGCCAAGACGTGACAGAACCCAGTCATTGTGTGGGTGTGTGTCAGCCTACCTCCCTCTCTCTCTCTCTCTCCCTCCCTCCAACACTCTCTCTCTCCCCCTCCCCTCCTCACTCTCTCTCTCTCCCTACCTCCCTCCCTCATTCCCCTCTCTCCCCTCCTCCCCTCAGTCTCTCCCTCACACCTCATAGGAACATTCAACACATTAGAGACAAAATTTAGTAAACTCTAAAATTATCTGAGAGGCGAGAATACTGTGGCGGGTCCCTGTTATACCACACACCTCATTAGTAGTTCTCTCACACCTGTTCTCCCCTCTCTCTCTCTCTCTCTCTCTCTCTCTCTCTCTCTCTCTCTCTCTCTCTGTCTCTCTCTCTGTCTGTCTGTCTGTCTGTCTGTCTCTCTGTTCTGTCCTCACCACAGGTTATAGTTGTGATGAGAGAGAGAGAGAGAGAAGAGAAAAAGCCCATTAAAGAGAATAAGAACAAGGAAGAACAATGAAAAGGTGAAATAAACAAGAGAGCAACACAAGGGAACAGTGAAGAGAGAACAAGGGAGAGAGTCATGGAGGGGGGTGACAGGTGTGACGTCCGAGTTGTGGGAGGCTTAGAGTGTGACGTCATAGAGTGTGGGAGGGACAGTGTATGACGTTATGAGTGTGGGAGGGACAGTGTATGACGTCATGTGTGTGGGAGGAGCGGTGTATGACGTCATGTGTGTGGGAGGGACAGTGCATGACGTCATGAGTGTGGGATGAGCTTAGACGTCATAGTGTGGAGGACGGGACGTCGGAGGACGGTGACGTCATGAGTGTGGGAGGCGCTTAGTATGTGACGTAACGAGTGTGGGAGTTGCTTAGAGTGTGACGTCATGTGTGTGGGAGGGACAGGCATACTCTTCCTCCAACAATTATATATTTACACGCCAACAGCCACACAAACCTAACCTAACCTAACCATAACGGGCAGACATGCCCATGGGACCCAATTTCAGTAAAATTAACCTGTTAATTTCATATGTTAATTCATATTAAGTATTGTCTAATGATATTAAATAGCACCTAAATGTGTGTGTGTGTGTGTGTGTGTGTGTGTGTGTGTGTGTAATTGAGTTGACCTCAGGTACAAAGGTTCACTGTAGGGGCGACTCACCTGACCCCAAACAGGTGAATTACTGTACCTGAAGGCCACCTGGTGAACTACACCTGTGGGTCAAAAAAAATCACTATTAATTTTAAATAATTAAAAAAAAAACAGTTTTATGCTTGAGGTGAGAGGTAAGGGTGTATTACTACTGATGATGATAACAATTACTGTGTGTACCTGAGTTATGAGGCGGGTAAATTATGGTGAGGGGGGTGGGGTGAGGGGGAGGAGGGGGTGAGGGTGGTGAGGGGAGGAGAACAGTTTTACTCGGTCAGGCAATAATTTACAACATAAATCATAGTATAATAGATTTTCTCTTTGTGTTCGCCAGACATAATGAGATAATTCTTCTTCCTCTTCTTATTCTTCTTCTTCTTCTCGTTGTTGTTGTTGTAGTTTATACAGTAAGTGGTTCAGCTGTCAGGGTTTATTGAGCACCGTTCACTTGGTCGGTCTTAGTTTTAAGCATATATACATACATACATACATACATACATACATACATACATACATACAGGTGTTGACTGGGTCGAGACAGTGTGAAGGAATCTATTCTACGCTTCAATATAAAGGAAATGAATCCAGGGGTCGAGGTGGCGTGTGTCTCTCTCTCTCTCCCTCCCTCACACCCAGGGAGGGAGGGAGAGGGAAGGTGGGGAATGGGTGAGTGGTGTATGAAGGAGGGAGAGGGGAAGGGAAGGTAGGGCTTTGTTTTGTAGAGAAAGAATGGGTGAAAGAAGATTAGAGGTGGGGAAGAAGTTAAAGTTCGGAAATTGAAGAAATTTAGGAGGAGGTAAGAGAGGGCGGGCTGACTAAGCTAATAGTGTGTTAGGGTTGTGTCATGGGTTAGTTATTGTCTGTCGGTATACAGGCACTAGACGTCCTACCCTGGTCCGTATATGGGTGTTTTAAGGGCCTTATTTCATATTCACGACCCTACTGGCGGATGCTGGTCTAGGAGGTTGTCTGTTGCCTGGTCGTGTAGATCGGGGTGGTTATGGACGAGCGGTGGATGGCTGGATGTGAGTGAGGGGAGGTAGGGATGGATTGTTGGGTATACTCGTGAGAGTCGACACATTAAAGACAAGTCATAATAACTCACACTTGACCGGTGACAACAACCTCATTAGTCAAGCTCCTCACCCAGACCGTGTGAATGTTTGTATTACATCAACATTGTCCTCACACATCAACATTATCCTCACACATCAACATTGTCCTCACACATCAACATTATCCTCACACATCAACATTGTCCTCACACATCAACATTGTCCTCACACATCAACATTGTCCTCGCACCGTAATCAGATGTAAGAGGTGACTGGCTGTGTTTACGGCTTCACTAACAGAAACACAGTAACAGAAAACGGAGGATAACATAGGAATAACTACAGAAATATAAATAATAGCAGAGGAGAGGAAAATAAAGTGCAATCACGATATAATTAAGATAAACACGATAATAAAAGACATGAGAGAAAGAGAGAGACGAAGAAAAGAGAATTAGAGACGAAAATAAATATGAGAATCAAAAAGGAGGAAGAAGAAGAGGAGGAGGTGGAGAAAAAGAGAGGAAGAAAGAGGAGGAGGAAGAAGAAGAAGAGGTGGAGAAGGAATAGGGGAAGGATGAAGACGAGGAGGAAGAAGAACAAGAGAGGAAAGAAGAGGAGGAGGAGGAAGATCAATGTTTACCTCGGCGTCAGGTAACTCTTAATGGCGAACTGAGACAAATGAGGGAGGAAGATGACGACTTCCTCCTGCTCTTCCTCCTCTCCTCCTCTTGCTATTCCTCTTCCTCCTCCTGCTCTTCCTCCTACTGCTCTTACTCCTCCTCCTCCTCCTGCTCTTCCTCCTCCTGCTCTTCCTTCTCCTCCTCTTCCTCCTCCTGCTCTTCCTTCTCCTGCTCTTCCTCCTGCTCTTCCTACTAATCTTCCTCCTGCTCTTCCTCCTGCTCTTCCTACTCCTCTTCCTCCTGCTCTTCCTTCTCCTCCTCTTCCTCCTCCTGCTCTTCCTCCTCCTGTTCTTCCTCCTCCTGCTCTTCCTTCTCCTCCTCTTCCTTCTCCTCCTGCTCCTCCTCCTGCTCCTCCTCCTGCTCTTCCTACTCCTCTTCCTCTTGCTCTTCCTCCTCCTGCTCTTCATCATCCTCCTCTTCCTGCTCCTGCTCTAACACACACACACACTGGACAGGCTACAGGCATGGACTACGGAAAACAAGGTCACCATCAACCACACCAAAACCGTAGTCATGCACATCAATACCGCCACCACTCCAGTGCAAGCTCCAGCAGTCACAGAGGGTGCCCATCCTCTCCAGTTAGTGCAGTCTGCCAAACTCCTGGGTGTTACCATAGACCACAAACTGGACTGGAAGGCCCATGTAAACAACACAATCAAGGCAGCCTCGTACCGACTCTACATGCTACGACGACTTAGGTCACTTGGGGCACCCATACCAGAGCTGAGGACTATCTACAACGCCTTTATTCTCCCCAAACTAACATATGCGTCACCAGCCTGGTCGTCTTCTCTCAACTCTACCCAACAACGTCAGCTAGAGAAGGTACAGAAAAGGGACTGCAGAATCATGCTCGGCGCAAACAACTCCAGCTACCACAACGCTCTCTCCACCCTGGACAGGCCATCCCTCAGTGACCTCCACCACCAAGCACTAGCAAGGTTTGGCAGTGGACTACTGCACCATCCTTGTCATCGCCACCTCCTGCCACCGGCAGTCCCCCGCCCACCTCACGCAGTCCGCCACTACAACAAAATTCAGCCCATAAGAGCCCGCACCGATAGATATAAGAAGAGCACCATCCCATCTAATGTTAAAATAATAAACAACTCCTGATTTATGTACTGTACAGCCCTGTAAATGTATTCAACGCATATTATATTATTATGTCTAAATCACATGCAAGTTTGTATAACTTCAGTCACCGGCTGCAACTCTATTAACAAACCGTTTATAATTATTATTTATAATTATTTACATACACACACTACTACTACATTGCTGTCACTCATAATCGAGTATGACGATCATCCAGCTATGATACAATGATATGAGTTATTAAGGATGTCACCTTTATTGGGGAGTTCTGAGGTGATTAAAGAGGCCAATACGGAACCGGCAGAGTCGATTACAGAAGTTGCATATGTGGGGGGTTACAACGAGTGCGGGAGAGGCGGTGGCAGCGTCTCTCCGTCATTGGCGCTTGTCTGCCTCGGTTTGCAGTCGGTCTTACTCGAAAGTATTGACACCTTCTTGTTACGGTGTGGAGACGATTTGTTACTTTTTCAGGTTTGTCTTAAGACTATCCTTATACCTCTTCAGTTGCCCGCCAGTGTTACGTTTACTATTCGTTAGGTAAATGTAAAGTAGCTGCTTTGGCAGTCTACTGTCGTCCATGTGGGTAACATAGCCAGTCCAGCGTAGTTGTTCATGGTGTCAGCAAGAATTCTGGCATTTGTTCTCTTGTCTTCCCAGCGAACACGGAGGATGGAGCGTAGACTACGTTGGTGAAAGTTTTCAAGTGCCTCCTGTATGTGACCCATGTCTCGCTGCCATATAGCAGGGTGGGGAGGACCACTGCTCGATATACATGTAACTTTGTAGATAATTTCAGCTCCCTACAGCTGAAGACACGGTTTCTGAGTCTGTCAAAGGCTTGAGATGCACATCTAATCCGATGTTGAATCTCTTCATCAATATCCGTGGTGGTGGACAGGTGGGAGCCGAGATACCTAAAGTGGGTAACATTAGAGAGGGTAGTACCGTTAAGCTGGAGGCATGGTGGAGGTGTGGCTGAACCAGGGGCAGGCTGAAAGAGAATGTGAGTCTTACGTACATTCACCTCAAAACTGAAGTGTGCATGCCCATGTGCATAGGTGTTCAGGATCTGTACAGTAGGTCGCGTTCAGTGTGAGCGACAAGGGTGAGGTCGTCTGCATATTGAAGTTCAGTAATTGAAGCTGCCGACACCATTATTCTTTCCTGGAGTCGTCCTATGTTGAAAAGACCCTTCATCTGGTACCGGATGACCGGCGCCTGCTAAATTGGCACTGGCACGAGTAAGGAAGGCAGTCAAGAAAATGGAAAAGAGAGTTGGTGCCAGTATACACGCTTATTTAACCCATGTTTGGATGGGGAAGAACTCGGACTGGGTGCCATTGTGCAGGACACTGCCGTTCATGCCATCATGGAGTTGCCTCGCAATGGCGATGAATTTTGGTGGGCAGCCAAAACGGCTGAGGGTCCACCAGCGGGCTTCCCTGTTGACCAAGTCGAAGGCCTTGGTTAGGTCGATGAAAGCCATGTACAGGTCACGACGCTATTCTCTGCACTTTTCCTGTATCTGGTGGGCAGCAAAGATCATGTTAGTGGTGCCACGTGATGGTCTAAAGCCACATTAAGCTTCTGGGAGGAAGTTTTCCGCCTCAGGAAGAAGTCTGTTGAGGAGGACTCGGGCGATAATCTTGCCAGCTACGGACAGCAGCAAGATCCCACCATAGTTGCCACAGTCTGACGGGTCTCCCTTGCTCTTATTAATATTGATGATGGAGGCGTCTTTAAGAGCTTGGAGTATTTCCTCCTTTTCCCATATATTCTCCAGGAGAGAGTGGAGACGGCTGGTAAGCAGCGGTTCTCCTGCTTTATACACCTCGGCTGGGATTCCTTCAGGTCCTGAGTCTTTGATGTTTTTCATCTGTTTGATGACAGTAACTATCTCATCCAGGGATGGATGATAGCTGTGGTGGGTCAGCTCTGGATGCTGAGGCACTTGCTGGGTAGTCAGGACCTCCACATTGCTGTTTCGGCTGAAGGAGGCCTTCATCGTCTTTAATTATGGAGTTACCGTCGGATGAGCGAATGGGGGCTGTGCCATGAGTGATTGGCACAGAAAATGTTTTGGTGCAATTGAAAGATTTGCGCATCTTGTGCTGATCTGCAATTTTTTGTATTTTACGGGCTTTATTTTTAAACCAGTCGTTCTTTAGTTTGCGAAGTTTGCGCTGGGCCGCCGTTTTCTTCTTGCAGAAGGTATCAGCTTTGGTCAGAGACTGAGGGTTGTTCTGCCAGTCAGTTAAAGCAGCACGTTTATCATTGATTAGTACATTGATTTCCGGGTCAAACACACACACGTAATATCACAGCAGGCAGCCACACACACGTAATATCACAGCAGGCAGCCACACACACGTAATATCACAGCAGGCAGCCACACACACGTAATATCACAGCAGGCAGCCACACACACGTAATATCACAGCAGGCAGCCACACACACGTAATATCACAGCAGGCAGCCACACACACGCACATCACAGCAGGCAGCCACACACACGCAATATCACAGCAGGCAGCCAGCACACACGTAATATCACAGCAGGCAGCCACACACACGTACATCACAGCAGGCAGCCACACACACGTAATATCACAGCAGGCAGCCACACACACGTAATATCACAGCAGGCAGCCACACACACGTAATATCACAGCAGGCAGCCACACACACGCACATCACAGCAGGCAGCCACGCACATATACATCACAGCAGGCAGCCACACACGTACACAGCAGGCACACGCATATCACAGCAGGCAGCCACACACACGTAATATCACAGCAGGCAGCCACACACGTAATATCACAGCAGGCAGCCACACACACGCACATCACAGCAGGCAGCCACACACACGTACATCACAGCAGGCAGCCACACACACGTAATATCACAGCAGGCAGCCACACACACGTAATATCACAGGCAGCCACACACACGTAATATCACAGCAGCAGCCACACACACGTAATATCACAGCAGGCAGCCACACACACGTAATATCACAGCAGGCAGCCACACACACGTAATATCACAGCAGGCAGCCACACACACGTAATATCACAGCAGGCAGCCACACACACGTAATATCACAGCAGGTGTCGTTCCCTGGCCAACAATCTTATATTTGACGCGTCACCTCAATACTTTATTTACCTTTCCCACTGTCTCTTTCTCTCTGTCTCTCCTACTGTCTCTCTCTGTCTCTTCCCCTGTGTCTCTCCCTCTCCCTCTCCCTATTGCTGGTCACGTACAGTACCTATAGACGCATCACTACTCGCCCTTCACCTATATTTCGTTTAGGGCTGGACTGAGTTGGTCACTGTTCTACTGTACTGTATGTTATATATCTAACCGAACCTAACCTAACTCAACCTAACCTGACCTAACCTAACCTGACTTAATCTAATATAACCTAACCTAACCATTCCTAACTTATCGTAATCTAACATCACCTACGTAAGGTAAAGTAACGTAAAGTAACCTAACCTAACCAAAACTCTAATTTAAGTAACAGTTTCAAACAAACAAACGAACATTACAGTGTGTGTGTGTGTGTGTGTGTGTGTGTGTGTGTGTGAGGTAATAAGTTTTTTCTATAGAATATAAGAATTTCTGGCTGAGTGAGAGTTTTTTGCTCTTTTATTGTGAGGTGTTGGAGCGTCAGCCACTGTCAGCTTCCAGTATTAAGGTGTTGGAGCGTCAGCCACTGTCAGCTTCCAGTATTAAGGTGTTGGAGCGTCAGCCACTGTCAGCTTCCAGTATTCAGGTGTTGGAGCGTCAGCCACTGTCAGCTTCCAGTATTCAGGTGTTGGAGCGTCAGCCACTGTCAGCTTCCAGTATTCAGGTGTTGGAGCGTCAGCCACTGTCAGCTTCCAGTATTCAGGTGTTGGAGCGTCAGCCACTGTCAGCTTCCAGTATTCAGGTGTTGGAGCGTCAGCCACTGTCAGCTTCCAGTATTCAGGTGTTGGAGCGTCAGCCACTGTCAGCTTCCAGTATTAAGGTGTTGGAGCGTCAGCCACTGTCAGCTTCCAGTATTCAGGTGTTGGAGCGTCAGCCACTGTCAGCTTCCAGTATTCAGGTGTTGGAGCGTCAGCCACTGTCAGCTTCCAGTATTCAGGTGTTGGAGCGTCAGCCACTGTCAGCTTCCAGTATTAAGGTGTTGGAGCGTCAGCCACTGTCAGCTTCCCAGTATCCAGGTGTTGGAGCGTCAGCCACTGCCAGCTTCCAGTATTAAGGTGTTGGAGCGTCAGCCACTGTCAGCTTCCAGCATTCAGGTGTTGGGAGCGTCAGCCACTGTCAGCTTCCAGTATTCAGGTGTTGGAGCGTCAGCCACTGTCAGCTTCCCCAGTATTCAGGTGTTGGAGCGTCAGCCACTGTCACCTTCCAGTATTCAGGAGTTGGAGCGTCAGCCACTGTCACCTTCCAGTATTCAGGTGTTGGAGCGTCAGCCACTGTCAGCTTCCAGTATTCAGGTGTTGGAGCGTCAGCCACTGTCACCTTCCAGTATTAGGTGTTGGAGCGTCAGCCACTGTCACCTCCAGTATTCAGGTGTTGGAGCGTCAGCCACTGTCAGCTTCCAGTATTCAGGTGTTGGAGCGTCAGCCACTGTCAGCTTCCAGTATTCAGGAGTTGGAGCGTCAACCACTGTCACCTTCCAGTATTCAGGAGTTGGAGCGTCAGCCACTGTCAGCTTCCAGTACTGAAGTTATGTGCTGTCAACCACTCACTCCTAATCGTCCACTGCTTCAGCACTCCTAATCGTCCACTGCTTCAGCACTCCTAATCGTCCCCGGAGCTGAACTGATCACCTAAACTTGTGAAACTCTTGTGTGCGTCGAGGGAAAATCAACTCCTTCCTCCCTGATCAC
This sequence comes from Homarus americanus, assembly GCF_018991925.1. NCBI lineage: Eukaryota > Metazoa > Arthropoda > Malacostraca > Decapoda > Nephropidae > Homarus > Homarus americanus. The sequence goes on along the minus strand of NW_024715917.1, from coordinate 148,332 downwards.
ATTACTGGCTCATAAGTGTGTGTGTGTGTGTGTGTGTGTGTGTGTGTGTGTAACGCTCTCTCTCTCTCTATCTGGTAGTGTCGGGGTCAGCTTACACAGGAACTGTCAGCTGACGTCAGAGGACACAATCTCTTTCTCTCTCAGTATACGAAGACGAGTGGGCGGCGATCCTCCCACCAACCCGCCCACCACACACCCACACCACCCACTACACACCACCCACCCACACCACCTACCCACTCGCCCATCAACCCACCCACCAACCCACCCACCCACCTACCTGCACCGGCCCACCAACATTACCCACTCGTCCACCACCCACCCACCGACTAGCACAACACAACAACACATGTGAAAAAGGTTTAGATCAACAGCACATTTTCTTAAGCATTCGTCGTACCGTCTGTCTGGAGAGAGAGAGATGGCAGTAATCAATAAGTCACTTACTACTACCACTACTACTACCACACACACACACACACACACACACACACACACACACTAAACTAGACACGTACTGTCTACTCACCCATAAGTTCCTGTCGCCTCTCTCTCCTGAACCACGAACCCCGGGATTCAGGCTTGTGAACCCGAAGCAGTAAACAGTGATGGTTCGGGTTCACTACGGATCCCGGGGTTGGTGGTTGAGGAGGTGAGGGGACAACAATGTATCGCCCTTAACTATGAGTGTGAAGTAATTGGATTGTAAAGTTACAGCAAATATTACAGTGTTTTATCAGATCACACACACACACACACACACACACACACACTGGACAGGCTACAGGCATGGACTACGGAGAACAAGGTCACCATCAACCACACCAAAACCGTAGTCATGCACATCAATACCGCCACCACTCCAGTGCAAGCTCCAGCAGTCACAGAGGGTGCCCATCCTCTCCAGTTAGTGCAGTCTGCCAAACTCCTGGGTGTTACCATAGACCACAAACTGGACTGGAAGGCCCATGTAAACAACACAATCAAGGCGTCCTCGTACCGACTCTACATGCTACGACGACTTAGGTCACTTGGGACACCCACGCCAGAGCTGAGGACTATCTACAACGCCTTTATTATCCCCAAACTAACGTATGCGTCATCAGCCTGGTCGTCTTCTCTCAACTCCACCCAACAACGTCAGCTAGAGAAGGTACAGAAAAGGGCCTGCAGAATCATGCTCGGCGCAGACTACATCAACGCTCTCTCCACCCTGGAAATGCCATCCCTCAGTGACCTCCACCACCAAGCACTAGCAAGGTTTGGCAGTGGACTACTGCACCATCCTTGTCATCGCCACCTCCTGCCACCGGCAGTCCCCCGCCCACCTCACGCAGTCCGCCACTACAACAAAATTCAGCCCATAAGAGCCCGCACCGATAGATATAAGAACAGCACCATCCCATCTAATGTTAAAATAATAAACAACTCCTGATTTATGTACTGTACAGCCCTGTAAATGTATTCAATGCATATTATATCATTATGTCTAAATCAAATGTAAAGTCTGTATATTTCAGCCACCGGCTACGCTCTAATAATAAACAGAACATTATTATTCAATCATTATTATTATTATTATTATTATTAAGTATTGATACACACACACACACACACACACACACACACACACACACACACACACACACACACACACACACACACACACACACACACACACACACACACACACACACACACACACACACACACACACACACACACACACACACACACACACACACACACACACACACACACACACACACACACACACACACACACACACACACACACACACACACACACACACACACACACACACACACACACACACACACACACACACACACACACACACACACACACACACACACACACACACACACACACACACACACACACACACACACACACACACACACACACACACACACACACACACACACACACACACACACACACACACACACACACACACACACACACACACACACACACACACACACACACACACACACACACACACACACACACACACACACACACACACACACACACACACACACACACACACACACACACACACACACACACACACACACACACACACACACACACACACACACACACACACACACACACACACACACACACACACACACACACACACACACACACACACACACACACACACACACACACACACACACACACACACACACACACACACACACACACACACACACACACACACACACACACACACACACAATGCTCAAATTAGTGTAGAGACAACCAAGAAGAAAAAAATGACTCGGGAAGTAAAGATTGTGGACTTTCTTTACTGCGACAAATGACCAAAGTAGTGAAGACTCAGCCTGAGTGTGTGGGGGTGAGAGTGTGGGGAATGAGGTGGGAGTGTGGGGAGAATGTGGAGTGGCGTGTGGGAGAGATGGGAGTGAGAGAGTGATGGTAGTAAAGGGAGAAGAATGAGGTAGAGTGAAGGAATGAGGTAGAGTGAAGGAGAGTCTTGCAGGGTGGAGTGAGGGACCGTGTGAGGCGGAACAGGGAGTGTGGAAGAGTGTGGGAGGTGGATGATGGGTGAGAGTATGGATGAATACACACACACACACACTTACCAAACATCCACCTCTCCACCTGTCACACACCTCTCCACCTGTCACACACCTGTTAGAGCTTGACCAGGACGCTCTTTCAGGTAGGTGGGGGGATTTGTGTCATACCTGCGTCAACCCCTCCTACCGTGTGTCATACCTGTGTGCCATACCTGTGTCATACCTGTGTGTCATACCTGTGTCATACTGGTGTGTTATACCTGTGTGTCATACTTGTGACACACCTGTGACATACCTGTGTCATGGTAGACTAAACCAAGGAAATATTACTCCCTTTTTTATCTTCTTCCTCTCCCCTCTCACTCCCCGTCTCTCACTGTCTCGTTCTCTCCCTTCCTCCCCACCCCTTCCTTCTCCTCCTCCTTCCTCCTCCTCCTCCTTCTTCCCCCTTCTCCTCCTCATCCTCCTGACAGCCGTGATTAGTTATCCTGTCCGGTGAGGAACTACTGAAACTCCCAGACTGTCTCTCTCTCTCCCTCCCTCCTTCTCTCCCTACCTCCCTACCTTCCTCCCCTCCCTCCTTACCTCCCTCCCTCCGTCCGTCCGTTCCTTCCTCCCTCCGTCTCTCCCTCAGCCAACCAGCCACAAGTTAGTGTTGGTTGTGGCGTTTGTCTGACGTCTCCGCCACAGTAAGTTAGGTGATGCCCTCCCTCCCTCCTCACACACACACCACGTACTGTAATAACACCTACACCATTCATCTCTTAACAACTATAAATAAAAGTAATGAAAGAGTTTTTTTATGATCTACTGAAGCTATTAGTAGTTTTACTGTTTTTGTTCACTAGAGCTAATATTAATAGAGGTATTGTGGTGAGTGTGTGTGTGTGTGTGTGTGTGTGTGTTAGGGTGCAAGCACTGTTTCCAACTCTCGCTTTCATCTACCGCCACTGGCTAGCCCTGGTGGCGAACAGGGAAGCAACTTGCATAAGTCTTCCCCTGCTAGTACACAGCCTCTTCACCACCAAGACTCCTGCTGTGCCTCCTCGTGGCAATACACGGTAACTGGGTGCCTCGTGGGCCCAGGCTAGACCAGTAGGGGATCTCGGAGAAGCAGTGAGCCCCAGAGGGACGGCGCATAGGTCCACTGACATGTGGACACGTTTTGGCGCCTACCACCCATTGCCCTGCCGCCTTGTGGATCAACTTTGGTAAGTATAAGGCTACGGGAGTAAACCCCGAACGAAAAATCTGCGGTGGAGCCCCGCATCAGGCAGACATGCTTACAGAGGCTCTAACAATACCCCAACGGCAGTACAGGCGGAAGAGGTGAGCACCAAGGAAACCCAACGACTACACCGGTGTACAAAGGCAGTGCATGATGGACAGGCTACTAAGGCGAAACCCAACAAACTGGGCTATCGGCAGTCCATTTCAACTCTCCCTCTCCCCAGTCGTTGCAAATCTTGCACCACTGGATCAGGAAAAGGGAAAGCCAAGAAGTGTGGTTGCTGCCTGCGCTCCTGCCTCACCACATAAATCAAATCACGCGCAGCCATCATCCAGCTCACCATACACCTCATCATCATCATCATTATTAAAACCCCTATACCCCCAAAAGTCCTATGGCGACGGACGAATGGCGACTGAGACAGGCAGAGATGACTGCCGGGAGTCTCTAATCACATGGGCGACACAGATAAAATGGTCGTTTATGCACTGGGATCCAGGCATCAATACAGCCGTCTGTGAGACTGAGCAGCACCTTTTGAGGAGGCACTCTCCTCAACCCACATGGGGAGGGGGCTAGAAAAGGTGCCCTAAACATAGCCAGCCTAAAAAAACAACCTGATTGGGCAACCGCACCCAGTAAGGTCATCCTCATGTGATCGAAAACACAATCAAAACCACAGATCCAAACAAAAACAAACTATACAACCTCTTATGGTCGCTGCATGGAATGTCAGGACCCTTCTGGATACTGGCACAAATGAGCGTCCTGAAAGAAGAACTGCCCTTGTGGCAAAAGAGCTGGCTAGGTATAACATCGACATTGCAGCCATTAGTGAGTCCCGGCTCACAGACGAGGACCGACTCACGGAACGGGGGTCTAGCTAAACCTTCTTCTAGAAGGGTAAGCCTGCTGTGGAGAGACAAACCTGAAAAAGTACCAAATCGACTACACACCGTAACGCTTGAAGGAGCACCACACAAGAAGGTGTCAATACTTTCAAGTTAGCCCGAGTGCATACTGAGGCAGACAAGCGAAAACGCCGGAAAGACGTTGCCGCCGCCCCTCCCGCACTAGATGTAGCCCCCCACATATGCAACATCTGTGATCGACCCTGCCGGTCCCGTATCGGCCTCTTTAGTCACTTCAAAACTCACCAACGAAGGTGACATCTTAATAACTCATATCATTGTATCATAGCTGGATGATCGCAGTAGTAGTAGTAGTAGTAGAAGTAGTAGTAGTGTGTGTGTGTGTGTGTGTGTGTGTGTGTGTGTGTGTGTGTGTGTGTGTGTGTGTGTGTGTAGTATTATGGATCACTGACCACAACACTTAACTGCAAAAAGACAAAAAAGTGTTAAAGTATAATGATTATAAGTGTTACCCTGTACGTACCTAACCTAACCTAACCTAACCTAACCTAACCTCTCAGTAAAGACAATGGGAGACAACACCGAAGGAGAAGGGAACTCATATACCTGGCTGAGTTACTTGGCTGAGTTACCTGAGACGGCAGGCAACAGGTGATCGCGGCAGTATTAAGGCCCCTCTCTTCCCCGGGTGCGGCTACAAATGGCGTCCGCATGCGACCATAAAACCCATTTTGTGGGTGCATTTTACAAGCTCCATTATCTTTACCTGTCTTCCGGTATGGCGTGAGGTGAGAAGAGGGCAAGGAGGAGGAGGAAGAGAGGCAAAGAAGAGAAGGAAGAAAGGCAAGGAGGAGGAGGAAGAGGAGGATGGAGAGAAGCAAAGAGGAGGAGAGGGGTTGAGTGTTTCCCAAGACACGCACACGCACACACACACACACACACACACACACACACTGTAGGGCCTCCTTGTACACTACGAATAAAGAACAAACAGACTGTGAGGAAAATGGGCCTCAGTACTATTGGACCCCAGTACTAATGGGGCCCCAGTACTAATGGACCCCAGTACTAATGGACCCCAGTACTAATGGGCCCCAGTACATAAAAGCCCCAGTACTAATGGGACCCCAGTACTCGGGCCCCAGTACTACGGGCCCCAGTACTATTGGACCCCAGTACTAATGGGCCCCAGCAATGGACCAGTACTAATGGACCCAGTACTAATGGACCCCTACTAATGGGCCCAGTACTATTGGACCCCAGTACTAATGGACCCCAGTACCACGGGCCCAGTAACTATTGGACCCCAGTACTAATGGGCCCCTGGGCAGAGGTCAGCCCCAGCACCCCAGGGCAGAGGTCGGGGCCCCAGTGAACCCTGGGGCAGAGGTCAGGGGCCCCAGTGTACCCCAGGGCAGAGGTCAGGGGCGGGGACGTGTTCTTTACCTCCGCAAAATTAAGCGAAGAAGTTTGTCTCTCTAACTGACCTGGGCGTCACTCTCCCTCCCCTCACCACCACGGGTTCTCCTCACCCCTCACCACCACGGGTTCCTCACTCCTCACCACCACAGGTCTCCCTCACCACCACCACCACGGGTTCTCCCTCACTCCCTCACCACCACGGGTCTCCCTCCTCCTCACCACCACGGGTTCTCCCTCCTCCCCTCACCACCACGGGTTCTCCCTCACTCCCCTCACCACCACCACGGGTTCTCCTCACTCCCCTCACCACCACGGGTTCTCCCTCACTCCCTCACCACCACCACCACGGGTTCTCCCTCACCACCACTACCATCAATTATTCTACAGTGACTTAATTGCTTTATGAAACTATAGTGACCAGTCAAGTGTTGCTGCCCTCCTCCCTCCCCTCTCCCTCCCTCCCTCCTCCTCCTCCTCCCTCCCTCCCTCCCACCCTCCCTCCCTCCGCACCCTTAAGACCTCCCCGGTTCCTTCCTCATAATACAATAATAATCACCTACCACCGCCCTTAACGAGAGAGAGAGAGAGAGAGAGAGTGAGAGAGAGAGATAGAGAGAGATAAGATAATTAATGACTCAGGGCTGGTGAGATAGAGAGAGATAGAAGAGAGATAAGAGAGAGATAGAGAGAGAGAGCACTTGCCTCTTCATACTACTGTACCATAACAATACTTCTGCTCTGTTGGTCTGAACATATTGAGAGAAGGGAGGAGAAGACCAAGAGAGATGGAGGGAGAGGGACAAAGAAGGAGGGGAGGAGAAGGAGAACAGTGATGGAGATATGAAGGACAGAAGGAGGGAGTGGAGAAAGGAGAACAGTGATGGAGAGAGATATGTCCTGGTGAGCGTGAAGGAGTGGATACCATGGCGTCCAGTGCTAATTAGTCCATCTTTCCATCTTCTTCCTCCTCCTCCTCTCCCTCCTCCCCTCCTCCTCCTCCACCTCCTCTTCCTCCCCCTCCTCTCCTCCTCCACCTCCTCTTCCCCCCCCTCCTCTCCTCCTCCCCTCTCTTCCTCCCCTCCTCTCCTCCTCCCCCCTCCTCTTCCTCCCCCCTCCTCCTCCTCCCCCCTCCTCTTCCTCCCCCTCCTCCCCCCTCCCTCTTCCTCCCCCCTCCTCCCCCCTCCTCCCCTCCCTCTCCTCCCCTCTTCACCTCACTACAGACAAAATTATATGCTAATATTGTCTCTCTACTCACCTTCATGGCTGGCTTCTCCTACACCAGTCCTGAGTCATTAATTATCTCTATCTCTCTATCTCTCTCTTCACCAGTCCTGAGTCATTAATTATCTCTATCTCTCTCTCTATCTCCACCAGTCTGTCATTACTATCTCTATCTCTCTCTATCTCTCACCAGTCCTGAGTCATTAATTATCTCCTATCTCTCTCTCTATCTCTCACCAGTCCTGAGTCATTAATTATCTCTATCTCTCTCTCTATCTCTCACCAGTCCTGAGTCATTAGTATCTCTATCTCTCTCTCTCTCACCAGTCCTGAGTCATTAATTATCTCTATCTCTCTCTCTATCTCTCACCAGTCCTGGTCATTAATTATCTCCTATCTCTCTCTATCTCTCCCACCAGTCCTGAGTCATAATTATCTCTATCTCTCTATCTCTCTCTCTATCTCTCTCTCTCTCTCTCTCCTCTATCTCAGCTCTAGAGACATTCATTATTTATTCCTCTCTGTTCTTATGTGTCACACACACACACACACACACACACACACACACACACACACACACACACACACACACACACACACACACACACACACACACACACACACACACACACACACACACACACACACACACACACACACACACACACACACACACACACACACACACACACACACACACACACACACACACACACACACACACACACACACACACACACACACCAGTTGCCAACGTTTTATTAACCCCAAAATTTGTCTTAATGATAAAGTGTAATAAGATGCCATAAATTATTACAGTTATTGCGATAATTTTTCTTCATTATTTAACGATTACCTTAACGATTACCTTAACGATTACCTTAACGATTACCTTAAAGATTACCTTAAAGATTACCTTAAAGATTACCTTAAAGATTACCTTAACGATTACCTTAAAGATTACCTTAAAGATTACCTTAACGATTACCTTAACGATGACCTTAACGATTACCTTAAAGATTACCTTAAAGATTACCTTAAAGATTACCTTAAAGATTACCTTAACGATTACCTTAACGATTACCTTAAAGATTACCTTAACGATTACCTTAACGATTACCTTAACGATTACCTTAACGATTACCTTAAAGATTACCTTAAAGATTACCTTAACGATTACCTTAAATATTACCTTAACGATTACCTTAACGATTACCTTAAAGATTACCTTAACGATTACCTTAAAGATTACCTTAACGATTACCTTAACGATTACCTTAACGATTACCTTAACGATTACCTTAACGATTACCTTAACGATTACCTTAACGATTACCTTAAAGATTACCTTAACGATTACCTTAACGATTACCTTAACGATTACCTTAAAGATTACCTTAAAGATTACCTTAACGATTACCTTAACGATTACCTTAACGATTACCTTAACGATTACCTTAAAGATTACCTTAACGATTACCTTAAAGATTACCTTAACGATTACCTTAACGATTACCTTAACGATTACCTTAAAGATTACCTTAACGATTACCTTAACGATTACCTTAACGATTACCTTAAAGATTACCTTAACGATTACCTTAACGATTACCTTAACGTGGGAGGGGAGGGATGTGGAGGGGAGGAGAGAGGGAGAGAGTGAGTGAGAGAGAGAGAGAGAGAGAGAGAGAGAGAGCTAACTTGTCTCCTGTTTTCCTCATTGCATCTCTCTTTAACCTCAGCATCACGTCACCCCCCCCCCTCTCTCTCTCTCTCTCTTCCCCTCACTGCTTCTCTCTTACTCGTCGCATATAACTCTTCCTCTTTCTTCTTCTTCTCCTCCATCTCTTCTCTTATCTTCTTCTTCCTTCTCTCACTCTCTCTCTCTCTTATGTCACCGGCCGGGGCTGAGAGCTGCTCCAGTGTATGCCTGCACCTGAGGGTCTCCCTGTGACGTTTTTACACCTGCCTCTGTCTCACCTGTGACTCTCTACACCTGCCTCTGTCTCACCTGTGGCTCTCTACACCTGCCTCTGTCTCAACTGTGGCTCATAATTTACTGGTATGTGAACATCTGTAAGTAGAACCTCTCCGTCGTGTGGTGACAGTCAGGTGTTTATTAACAGTTTACCTGACTACTACCACCACCACAACTACCACCACCACCACAACTACCACAACTACCACCACCACAACTACCCCCCACCCACAATATACGTGTAACTTTGTAGATAATTTCAGCTCCCTACAGCTGAAGACACGGGTACGGGGTCTGCCAAAGGCTTCAGATGCACATCTGATCCGATGCTGAATCTCTTCATCGATGTCCGCGGTGGTGGACAGGTGGGAGCCGAGATACCGAAAGTGGGTAACATTAGAGAGGGTAGTACCGTTAAGCTGGAGGCATGGTGGAGGTTTTACTGAACCAGGGGGGCAGGTTTAAGGAGAATCTGAATCTTACGTACATTCACCTCAAGGCCGAAGTGTGCTTACGCAACCTGCGTAGGTGTTCAGGATTTCCTGTTGGTCGCGTTCAGTGTGAGCGACAAGGGTGAGGTCGTCTACATACTGAAGTTCAGTAATGGAAGCTGCCAACACCTTTGTTCCTGCCTGGAGTCGTCTTATGTTGAAAAGACCCTTCATCCGGTACTGGATGTCCACCCAGCCGGCTAAATTAGCACTGGCACGAGTAAGGAAGGCAGCCAAGAAAATGGAAAAGAGAGTTGGTGCCAGTGTACACGCTTATTTAACCCCCGTTTGGATGGGGAAGAACTCGGACTGGGTGTCATTGTGCAGGACACTGCCGTTCATGCCATCGTGGAGTTGCCTCACAATGGCGATGAATTTTGGTGGGCAGCCAAAATGGTTGAGGGTCCGCCAGAGGGATTCCCTGTTGACCGAATCGAAGGCCTTGGTTAGGTCGATGAAGGCCATGTACAGGTCACGACGCTGTTCTCTGCACTTTTCCTGTATCTGGCGGGCAGCAAAAATCATGTCAATGGTGCCATGTGATGGTCTAAAGCCACATTGAGATTCTGGGAGGAAGTTTTCCGCCTCAGGAAGAAGTCTGTTGAGGAGGACTCGGATAATAATCTTGCCAGCTACGGACAGCAGCGAGATCCCACCATAGCCACCACCCCCACCACAACTACTACCCCCACCACAACTACTACCCCCCACCACAATTATTACCACTACCACGAAAACTACCACCACCACTACCACCACCACCACCACAACTACCACCACCACCAGCCTTCTCACTAAACACAGATAATACCAGCAATATTGGACACGGTGAGTGTTTGTAGAGCGGTGGGGGCGTGTTATCCACCTCCACCTCACCTTTCATATCCAGTGGGTACAGTGTGGTGGTGGGTACAGTGTGGCGGTGGGTACAGCGTGGTGGTGTGGTGGGAATTTTGGTGTGGTGGTGGGTACAGTGTGTGGTGGTGGTGGGTACAGTGTGGCGGTGGGTACAGTGGTGGTGGGTGGTGTGGTGGTGGTGGGTACAGTGTGGTGGTGGTGGGTACAGTGTGGTGGTGGAATTTTGGTGTGGTGGTACGGTGTGGCGGTGGGTACAGTAGTGTGGTGGTGGGGTACAGTGTGGTGGTGGTGGGTACAGTGTGGTGGTGGGTACAGTGTGGTGGTGGGTACAGTGTGGTGGTGGGTACAGTGTGGTGGTGGGTACAGCTACACTACCAACACCGTCAACAAGTGGTTTACTTATTGACCAACACTCAGCCCCAGTACACACACACACCGATACACAATGAGTAGAGGAAGAAGGAGGAAGATGATGAGGGGAAGAAAGAGGAAGGCAAGGAGGAAGGGAAGGAGAAGGAGGAGGAGGAGGAGGAGGAGGAGGAAGAGGAGGAAGAGGAGGAGACACATTATAACAATACAATATATTAAAACACTTCCTGTACATAAGAACATAAGAATGGAGGAAACTGCAGCGGGCCTATTGACCCATACTGGGCAGTTCCATTTACACCCAACCCCTATTGCTCATATACTGTAAGCATCCATCCTATGTGTGAAGCTATCCAGTGTATTCGAGAATGATTCCTGGACTTAGAAACCTTCCATATCAGGATAGGTTAAAGAAACTAAAATTACATTCCCTAGAAAGACGAAGAGTGCGGGGAGATATGATAGAAGTATTTAAGTGGGTGAAAGGAATCAATAAAGGGGATATAGATAAAGTTCTTATAATATCCGAGCAGGATAGGACTCGGCAGGATAGGACTCGGAGCAACGGATTCAAGTTGGATAAGTTTAGGTTTAGGAGGGAGATAGGAAGGAACTGGTTCACAAATAGGGTGGTGGACGAGTGGAACAAGCTTAACAACTTTGTAGTAAGTGCTGGAACGCTGGAAAGTTTTAAAAGGAGGCTGGATAGATTCATGGATGATAGAGTGGTAGTAACTCTCGACAGGAGCTGCCATGCACAGGCCAACCGGCCTATTGCAGACTCCTTATGTTCTTATGTTTAATACAGCGCCCCCTCACCCACCCCTCACCTCCTCCCTCACCCACCTCTCACCCACCCCTCACGTCCCACCCCCCTCACCCACCTCTCACCCACCCCTCAACCTCCCCTCACCTCCTCCCTCACCCACCCCTCACCTCCCACCCCCCCTCACCCACCTCTCACCCACCCTCAACCTCCCCCTCACCTCCTCCCCTCACCACCTCTCACCCCACCCCTCAACCTCCCTCACCTCACCTCCCTCACCCACCCCTCACCTCCCCCCCTTAAATCTGACATAATTAATCCATAATTGCCTCTAAGTGGCCACAGTTAATGGTTGACCTTAACTACTGCAGCTGTTCCCTTTAAAGTCAACAGTTATTTAGTTCATTTGAAAGGTGACCAATGTACCTGTGTCTTGTCTTACCTCTACACCCACAGGTCAGGTCAGGTCAGGTCAGGTCAGGTCAGGTACAGGTGAGATCAGGTCAGGTGAGCACTTTAGGGTCACTTAGTCAATTTGGTGTTGGGTGAACGAGGCTGTAAGTGAGTTGTGGTCCAGCGAATGTGTTTAACGCTCACTCTCCCTCCCCTCTCACTCCCCTCTCACTCACCTCTCACTCACCTCCTCCCCCTCTCACTCACCTCTTCCTACCCTCTCACTCACCTCTCCCTCACCTCTCCTCACCTCTCTCCCTCCTCTCCTCACCTCTCTCCCTCCCTCTCCCTCCTCCCCTCCCCTCTCCTCACCTCTCCTCCCTGCCCTCCCCCTCTTCCTGCCACTCTCCTCCTTTTCCTACCCTCTCACTCCCTCTCCCTCCCTCTCCCTCACCTCTCCCTCCTCTCACTCACCTCTTCCCTACCCTCTCACTCCTCTCCCTCCCTCTCCCTCACCTCTCCCTCCTCTCACTCACCTCTCCCTCCCCTCTTCCTCCCCTCTCCCCTCCCTCTCCCTCCACTTCCTCCAGCCATCATGTTTTCGAGTCTATAACCAGAATACATTATCTTAACCTAACCTCTCACCTCACTGCCTTCCCTCTCTTCCCTACCCTCCCTCACCTCCCCCCCTCCTCCACCCACCCCTCTCCCTCCCCACCTCTCCCCTCCCACACCCACCCCTCACCCCTTACTTCTCTGTCTCGTCTCACCTTCCCTCACCTACCCCTGCTTCTCTTGTCAAACATACCTTAAATCTGACGTAGTAACTAATTATACCTATCAATATACCTTAAATCTACTGTACTATTATACCTTAATCACCATAATTACACCATCGCGTCTAATTCTCACCCTTCCATCCTCCAATTGCGTAGTTACTAATTATACCACACATATTATACCTTAAATCTGACGTAGTAACTAATTATACCTTAAATCACACATAATTATACCTTAAATCTGACGTAGTTACACCATAAATCTGCCGCTGATCATCACTACACTGACCAATGTAGAGACAACTGCTACATTTTCCTCGCCACGTGCAGCTGCCCCACACCACAGCTGCATCAGGGTCAACACCACCAGTCAGCTGTAGTGTGTGTCCCCCTTTTTAGTGTACCTGAAATATGTTAATTGATCCACTGTCTTAATTACCAGGTGTGATCTGTGTTACCTGTGTGTTAATGACCCCTTTATTATTATATGATTGGCTGCCCCTTGTGTACGAGGATGGCCGGCCCGAGGGCCACCTAGGCGTGAATTTGTTGAAGGTGTAGAAGCTGTCGTCAACACAACAACCACACCCTGAGTTAACGAGCTGCATGACCCAGTGTTTAAGGTGTAGAAGCTGTCGTCAACACACAACCCACCTGAGTTAACGAGCTGCATGACCCAGTGTTTAAGGTGTAAGCTGTCGCCAACACAACAACCACCCTAGTTAACGAGCTGCATGACCAGTGTTTAAGGTGTAAGCTGCGCAACACAACAACCACACCCTGTTAACGAGTGCATGACCAGTTAGTGTAAAGCTGTCGTCAACACAACACACACCCTAGTTAAGAGCTATGACCCAGTGTTTAAGGTGTAGAAGCTGTCGTCAACACAACAACCACACCTAGTTAACGAGCTGCATGACCCAGTGTTTAAGGTGTAGAAGCTGTCGTCAACACAACAACCACACCCTGAGTTAACGAGCTGCATGACCCAGTGTTTAGGTGTAGAAGCTGTCGTCAACACAACAACCACACCCTAGTTAACGAGCTGCATGACCCAGTGTTTAAGGTGTAGAAGCTGTCGTCAACACAACAACCACACCCTAGTTAACGAGCTGCATGACCCAGTGTTTAGGTGTAGAAGCTGTCGTCAACACAACAACCACACCCCTAGTTAACGAGCTGCATGACCCAGTGTTTAAAGTGTAGAAGCTGTCGCCAACACAACAACCACACCCTGAGTTAATGAGTATGACCCAGTGTTTAAGGTGTAGAAGCTGTCACCAACACAACAACCACACCCTGAGTTAACGAGTTGCATGACCCAGTGTTTAAGGTGTAGAAGCTGTCGCCAACACAACAACCACACCCTGAGTTAACGAGCTGCATGACCCAGTGTTTAAGGTGTAGAAGCTGTCGTCAACACAACAACCACACCCTAGTTAACGAGCTGCATGACCCAGTGTTTAAGGTGTAGAAGCTGTCGCCAACACAACAACCACACCCTGAGTTAACGAGCTGCATGACCCAGTGTTTAAGGTGTAGAAGCTGTCGCCAACACAACAACCACACTAGTTAACGAGCTGCATGACCCAGTGTTTAAGGTGTAGGCTGTCGCCAACACAACAACCACACCCTGAGTTAACGAGCTGCATGACCCAGTGTTTAGGTGTAGGCTGTCGCCAACACAACAACCACACCCTGAGTTAACGAGTTGCATGACCCAGTGTTTAAGGTGTAAGCTGTCGTCAACACAACAACCACCCTGAGTTAATGAGTTGCATGACCCAGTGTTTAAGGTGTGAAGCTGTCGCCAACACAACAACCACACCCTGAGTTAACGAGTTGCATGACCCAGTGTTTAGGTGTAAGCTGTCGCGAACACAACAACCACACCCTGAGTTAATGAGTTGCATGACCCAGTGTTTAAGGTGTAGAAGCTGTCGTCAACACAACAACCACACCCCTAGTTAACGAGCTGCATGTGTTTAAGGTGTAAAAGCTGTCGCCAACACAACAACCACACCCCTAGTTAACGAGCTGCATGACCCAGTGTTAAGGAACAGTCCGAGAAGACGGACAACTCGCCAACTGCACTGGCTAACCATTACCCCGGAACACGATCCGCAAATCGATTAACATCCAGGTTCCCAATTACTGCTGGGTAGACAGAGGCAAATGGCGTAAAACTTGCCCATAGTTCACCCTGCCGGGATCGAACCAGGTCAACTCGCTTGCGAGGCGAGCATGCCGGACATTACACACACACACACACACACACACACACACACACACACACACACACACACACACACACACATATTTGATGTGGGTCTCTCAAACAGAGGTGATCCACACACACACAGAAGTTGGTCCCACACACACACACACACACACACACACACACACACACACACACACACACACACACACCACACACACACACACACACACACACACACACACACACACACACACAGGTGGTCCACACACACACACACACACACAGGTGGTCCACACACACACACACACACACACACACACAGGTGGTCACACACACACACACACACACACACACACACACAGGTGGTCCACACACACACACACACACACACAGGGTGGTCCACACACACACACACACACACACACAGGTGGTCCACACACACACACACACACACACACACACACACACACACACAGGTGGTCCCCACACACACACACACACACAGGTGGTCCCACACACACACACACACACACACACACACACAGGTGGTCCACACACACACACACACACACACACACACACACACACACACAGGTGGTCCACACACACACACACACACACACACACACACACACACACAGGTGGTCACACACACACACACACACACACACAGAGGTGGCCCACACACACACACACACACACACACACACACACAGAAGGTGGTTCACTTCTGACAAATATTGGCTTTATCTGCTGTCTGGAAAAGTGGGGAAGTGAACCGGTGGAGGTGGGTGGGTGGGTGGGTGGTGTGGTTGGATGTGGTGGGTGAGTGGAGGTGGGATGAAGGTGGGTAGAGGGGTGGTGGTGGGTGGTGGTTCAGGTGGGTGGTGGTGGGTGGAAGTGGGTGGTGGTGGGTGGAAGTGGAGTGGTGGTGGAGTGGGAAGTGGGTGTGGTGGGTGGTGGTGGTGGGGAGGCCAACACTCTTCACCTGTGCCTCTCCCTCTGTTTGCTCTCCTCTCTCTGTCCATTATTCTCTCTTCTGCTTCCTCCTCTACCTTCTCCTTCCTCTCCCTCCTCCTTCTGTCGTGGTTCATCAGTTTTTTCTTCTTTCTTTTCTTTTCTTCTTCTCTTACTTATTCCCTCTCTTCCCTTCTTATTCTTTCTCTTCTTCTTCTATCCTCCTCCTTCCCCCCCTCTTCCTCCCCACAGAGGGTCAACACTGACTCACTACAACACAACACTGACTCACTGCAACACAACACTGACTCACTACAACCACTGACTCACTACAACACAACACTGACTCACTACAACACAACACTGACTCACTACAACACAACACTGACTCACTACAACACAACACGACTCACTACACCACACAACACAACACTGACTCACTACAACACAACACTGACTCACTACACAACACTGACTCACTACACAACACTGACTCACTACAACACAACACTGACTCACTACTACACAAACACTGACTCACTACAACACAACACTGACTCACTACAACACAACACTGACTCACTACAACACAAACACTGACTCACTACAACACAACACTGACTCCACTCACACACCCTACAACACAACACTGACTCACTACAACACAACACTGACTCACTACAACACAACACTGACTACTACACAACACAACACTACTCACTACAACACAACACTGACTCACTACAACACAATATCACAGGTTGAGAAAAGTTTCACTAATCAGCTCCAAAAAGACCTACTTGAGATGTTTTTGATGATGGTAGTGACAACAACAGCTGGAGTGACTGGCCACACACACACACACACACACACACACACACACGGTGGGTGTGTGTGTGTGAAAAATGGAAAGGAAAGAATGCTTGGTGGAGTGGCTATGAAAGGAAGGTGTGAGGCTGGTGGTGAGGGCTGGGTGGTGAGGATGGGTGGTGAGGATGGGTGGTGAGGGCTGGTGGTGAGGGCTGGGTGGTGAGGGCTGGGTGGTGAGGATGGGTGTGTGAGGGCTGGGTGAGCTGGGTGGTGAGGGCTGGGTGGTGAGGGCTGGGTGGTGAGGATGGGTGGTGAGGGATGGGTGGTGAGGATGGGTGGTGAGGATGGGTGAGGCTGGGTGGTGAGGGCTGGGTGGTGAGGGGCTGGGTGGTGAGGGATGGGTGGTGAGGGCTGGGTGGTGGGGATGGGTGGTGAGGATGGGGTGGTGAGGATGGGTGGTGAGGGATGGGTGAGGGGCTGGGTGGTGAGGGCTGGGTGTGGGGATGGGTGGTGAGGCTGGAGTGGGTGAAGGGCTGGGTGGTGAGGGATGGGTGGTGAGGGCTGGGTGGTGAGGGGCTGGGTGGTGAGGCTGGGTGGTGAGGGCTGGGTGGTGAGGGGCTGGGTGGTGAGGAGGGTGAGGGTGGTGGGGCTGGGTGGTGAGGGCTGGATGGTGAGGATGGGTGGTGAGGATGGGTGGTGAGGATGGGTGGTGAGGGCTGGGTGGTGAGGGCTGGGTGGTGGGCTGGATGGTGGGGATGGGTGGTGAGGGCTGGGTGGTGAGGGCTGGGTGGTGGGGGCTGGGTGGTGAGGGATGGGTGGTGAGGGCTGGGTGGTGAGGGCTGGGTGGTGAGGGCTGGGTGGTGAGGAGAAGGTAATATGTACAGTACCTTTGTTTGTAGAGAACAGCTGATGTGACCCAGTTCTCTCTCTCTCTCTCTCTCTTCTCTCTCTCTCTCCTCTTCCTCTTCCCCTACTGTTAGTCCTCTTGTCTTCCATCTTCCTCCTCCTCTTACCCTTCTTCTCTCTTCCTCCACCTCCTCTTCTTCCTCCCCCCAGGTGTTGTGACGCTGGTTCTCCCTACCCTTCTTCCTTCCTCCTCCTCCTCCTCCTCCTCCTCCTCCTCCACCTCTTCTTCTCCTCCTCCACCTTCTCTTCCTCTTCCTCCACCTTCTTCCTCTTCCCTCCACCTCCTCTTCCCCCTCCTCTTCCTCTTCCCCCACCTTCTCCTCCTCTCCTCTTCCCTCTTCCTCCCCTTCTCCCCTCCTCCTCTTCCTCTTCTCCTCCTTCCCCGTAGGTTAAGCTAAATATTTCGTGTTTTCCTCAGAGTAAATATTTATATCACACACACACACACACACACACACACACACACTATACTGATGTTTACAATTTTGGGTAAGTGGACCAGTCTCCCCTTGACCCCTCCCCCCACCCACCCCCACCATCTAACTCTCAGCTCCTCTACTAAACACGGAAGGGGGCAGGGGGCGGGGGAGGAGTGGGAGAGGAAGGGAGAGAGACGTGTCAAGGTGACCCAAGACTCAGGTGATGTTCTCTAGGTGATCCAATTATGTAATGCTTCACCTCTCACCTGTAAGTACACACCGCCTGCTGACACCCCTTGCTGACCTCCCCTGCTGACACCACCTTGTTAAGACACTCCTGACGCTGACCACACCTTCTTAAGACACTCCTGACGCTGACCACACCTTCTTAAGACACTCCTGACGCTGACCACACCTTCTTAAGACACTCCTGACGCTGACCACACCTTCTTAAGACACTCCTGACGCTCATCACACCTTGTTAAGACACTCCTGACGCTGACCATGTTAAGACACTCCTGACGCTGACCACACCTTGTTAAGACACTCCTGACGCTGACCACACCTTGTTAAGACACTCCTGACGCTGACCACACCTTCTTAAGACACTCCTGACCTGACCACACCTTGTTAAGACACTCCTGACGCTGACCACACCTTCTTAAGACACTCTGACTGACCACACCTTGTTAAGACACTCCTGACGCTGACCACACCTTGTTAAGACACTCCTGACGCTGACCACACCTTGTTAACACACCCTGACGCTGACCACACCTTCTTTAGACACTCTGACGCTGACCACACCTTTAAGACACTCCTGACTGACCACACCTTGTTAACACACTCCTGACGCTGACCACACCTTCTTAAGACACTCCTGACGCTGACCACACCTTCTCAAGACACTCCTGACTGACACACCTTGTTAAGACACTCCTGACTGACCACCTTGTTAACACACCAGCTTAATAAAACACCAGCTCAATGTGACGCCAGCTAATGTAAAGCCTGCTTAATGTGACGCCAGCTTAATGTGACGCCAGCTTAATAAGACACCAACTTCAGTGAGACGTCCAGCTTAATGTGACGCCAGCAATACAACACCATCTTAATAAGACGCCAGCTTAATGTGACACCAGCTTAATTAGACGCCAGCTTAATGCAACACCATCTTAATGAGACGCCAGCTTAATGTGACGCCAACTTAATTAGACGCCAGCTTAATGTGATGCCAGTTTAATGTGACGCCAGCTTAATAAAATACCAGCTTAATAAAATACCAGCTTAATGTGACGCCAGCTTAATGTGACGCCAGCTTAACCCTTTTACAACGCGTCACGCACTTGCCATTTTATTCTGGCTACCGCTAGACGATTTTATTCAGCTTAGGGTAATCTCCTCCTGCTGTGAAAGGGTTAATAAAACATCAGCTTAATGAGACGCCAGCTTAATGAGACGCCAGCTTAATGTGACGCCAGCTTAATAAAACACCAGATTTATGAGACGCTAGCTTAATGAGACGCCAGCTTAATAAAACACCAGATTTATGAGACCACAGCTTAATGTGAGGAGGAGGAGAGAAGAAAGAGGAGGAGGAGGAAGAGGAAGAGGGGGAGGAGGAGGAAGAGGGGGGGAGGAGGAAGAGGGGAGGAGGAGGAAGGGGAGGAGGAGGAAGGGGGGGAGGAGGAGGAAGGAGGAAGGGGGAGGAGGAGGAGGAGGAAGAGAGAGGAGGAGGAGGAGGAGGAGGAGGAGGAAGAGGAGGAGGAGGAGGAGGAGGAGGAGGAGGAGGAGGAGGAGGAGGAAGAAGCGTGGCCCAACCATGAACCATCACCCTGCCTCCACCAGCACCACCAAGTACCTCCCTCACTACCGCCAACATATTGCCCTCCTGCCCCTCCCTCCCTGCCTCTCCCTCCCCTCCCTCCCCTTGCCCTCCCCTGCCCCTCCCCTCCCTGCCCCTCCCTCCCTGCCCCTCCCCCCCTGCCTCTCCCCCCCCTGCCCCTCCCCTCCCTGCCTCTCCCCCCTACCCTTCATTCTTGAGTCTGTAATTCATTCCTCACTTTATACCGACACACACACACACACACACACACACACACACACACACACACACACACACACACACACACACACAGCAGCAGAGTACCTAGGCCACTGTAGCCGGTTATGCTGTCCGGATAGTGAGTCGAAACGGCCAGCTAAGGAGGTGATATATCTTGCCGGATACAAAATGCCCAGAAAAATCGGCTATATCACCCACAACGTTCTCTCATTCTCTCTCTTTCTCACACACGCACACTCTCTAACACACACACACACACACACACACACACACACACACACACACACTGAAACTGATCGCTGATGTAGGTATAATGCCCCCATAAACCCTACCTGCACCCCCATAAACCCTACCTAGCCCCCCATAAACCCTACCTGGCACCCCCATAAACCACTCCTGGCACTTTATAGGCCTGTACAATTTTATAGGCCTGTTTTATAACCGCATGACTCATAGGCCATAACTTTGCAGAGCCTGCCTGGGCACACATGGGCCACGCAGGCACATGGGCCCCTGTTTTTATGTGGGCCCTGCTGACACATGCCACTGCCTGGCCCCATGCCATGAGCACACATGGGCCCTGCCTGTTTTTATGAGCCCTGCACATGACACATGGGGCCTGGCACACGTGGACCACTATGAGGCCTGCCTGGCACATGGACCCTGCACATGGGCCCCTGACACACCCTGCTGATTTTTACATCAGCCCTGTGACTTTGATGGGCCATGGGCACCTGCACTTTGCCAAGACCCTCTGGCATGAATGCCATAATTTTTGCCTGGGGCACACTGCATGGCACAGGGTTTTTATGAGCCTTGGACTGGTTTTTGGATGTGGGCTTTTTTGTGGTGCCGTGGATGACCCCATAAACCCTACCTGGCCCCCATAAACCTACACCTAGCACCAACCCTGCCTGGCACCCCATAAACCCTACCTGGCCCCATAAACCACCTGGCACCCCATAAACCCTACCTGGCACCCCATAAACCCTACCTGGCACACCATAAACCCTACCTGCACCCCATAAACCTACCTGGCCCATAAACCCTACCTGGCACCCCATAAACCCTACCTAGCACCCCCATAACCCTACCTGGCACCCCATAAGCCTACCTGTCACATAAACCCTACCTAGCACCCCATAAACCCTACCTAGCACCCCATAAACCCTACCTGCGCCCCCATAACCCTACCTGTCCCCCATAAACCCTACCTAGCACCCCATAAACCCTACCTAGCACCCCATAAACCCTACCTCAAAGCCTCCTATACATAAACCCTACCTATTTCCATAAACCCTACCCAGCAGCCCTTATCAGGTTTATGTTGATGTAACACTAAGGTCTTAAGTTACCCCTTGAAATACGATACAGAGAGGGTGAGGGTGAGGTGAGGAGGTGAGGGAGGTGAGGAAGGAGGTGAGGAGGGGGGTGAGGTGAGGAGGGAGGAGAGGTGAGGTGAGGAGGGTGAGGGGTGAGAAGGGTGAGGAGGAGGTGAGGGTCACTAGCATCTGTGGGACCTGGGACTGTCGATGTGGGTTGACTGAGATTAATTAAGGATTACAGAGATGATAAGACAGACAGACAGACACAGACAGACACAGACAGACAGACAGACAGACAGACAGACAGACAGACAGACAGACAGACAGACAGACAGACAGACAGACAGACAGACAGAGAGAGAGAGAGAGACAAGAGAGAGAGAGAGAGAGAGAGAGAGGTTGTCACTACAATACAAAACCAACACAACAATAATTTAGCCACAAGACCAACCATCGTCCACCCCTCAACCCCACTATAGGGTGTTGTGAGGAGGCAGGAGGAGGCAGAGGGGAGGAGGAGGAGGTTGTGAGGAGGGCAGGAGAGTTGTGGGAGGAGGTTGTGAGGAGGTGGGGAGGAGGAGGTTGGGGAGAGGAGGTGAGGAGGAGAGGGAGTGTTGTGAGGAGGAGGTTGTGAGGAGGAGGTTTGAGGAGGAGTGTTGTGTGAGCCTCACTGGTGACTCCTGGCAACTGTACATTGCCCCATCCAGGAGGACCAGGAGAAGTGATGCCCTCCTCCTCTCCCTCTCCTCCTCCTCCATCTATTCCTCCTCTTTCTCACTACTGACCACACACACACACACACGCACACTCACGCACACACACACGCACACGCACACACACTTAGGAACCATTAAGAGCCATTAAAACACAACCTTTTTTATACAGTTGACTGAGGTACAGGAACGTGTGTTAGGTCAGGTCAGGTTAGGTTAGGTGAGGTCAGGTCAGGTTAGGAGAGGTTAAGGTGGTTAATCTTCAGGTGTTGCCAGTGGTTAATCTTCAGGTAAAATAAGCTGGGGTGGTTAATAATCAGGTAAAATAAGCTGGGGTGGTTAATAATCTTCAGGTAAAATAAGCTGGGTGGTTAATAATTCAGGTAAAATAGCTGGGTGGTTAATAATCTTCAGGTAAAATAAGCTGGGGTGGTTAATAATCTTCAGGTAAAATAAGCTGGGGTGGTTAATAATCTTCAGGTAAAATAAGTTGGGTGGTTAATCTTCAGGTGCCCTAATAGGCTCACCACACTGCCTGCTCTCTACCTCCAAAATTCAGCCAATCAGCCAGTGAAAATTTAATGACCTTAAAAACTTCAGCCAATCAGCGTTTGAGTGACGATGGCATCAAATGTTGGACCAATTAAGGCCCGGCTGACGTGCTGTCTCTAGCCGCCAGTAAAGGAAGCGTTTAACATTATGAGGCTTATGGAGTCAGTCGTTGTAGGTCGTGTTAAGTCGTGTTAGGTCGTGTTAAGTAGTGTTAGGTCGTGTTAGGTCGTAAATGGGTTGTAAGAGGTCGTGTTAGGTCGTTGTAGGTCGTGTTAGGTCGTAAATGGGTCGTGTTAGGTGATGGGAACAAGACACTTCCCTATACACTGTACCCACCTAACCTAAACCAAACTTAAGTTAACCTAACCAACCATAACTTCACCTATCTTAAACTAACCCAACTTAACCTAACTCAACTAACTTTGCCTAACCTAAGCTAACCTGTCATTAATGTGCGTCAATATACAGTAATGAATGAAAAACACACAATACTGCTCCACCATTTGTTCCCCGTGATATAACCAAAACATTATCGTTATTACTCGTTTTTACTCACAGCTCCAGGTAAACACGGTGTGCGAGTTCAGCCTATCAGCGCCTGTCTCATTCTCTTGCACAGCGCTTCAGGCAGTCAAATGTATGTTCACCAGTGTTCACCAGTGTTCACCATTTATAATATCTTTCATAATTGAATATAGTGTGTAATATTTTCTCTTTATAACGTATAATTAATATTTCTTTCAGCTCAGCGGGTAAATTAATAGTGCAGCACATTGTGTAGTTTAATTATAACAATTAAAACAAACATTTTATATTTACATGTTGTTTTCAATAAAATTAATCCACCATTTACAGTGTATTAATCTATTATTAATATCGACCATCTAAAATAATTTATAAACCTTTAATATCTTTGGTTTTGTCAACAGTTAACATTACATACAAAAACTGACCTATATTAAAGGTGACTGTACAGTTGAGTTGATGCCTTCATAACACAGTGTACACCATCACACAGTGTACACCATCACACAGTGTACACCATCACACATGTGTACACCATCACACAGTGTACACCATCACACAGTGTACACCATCACCCAGTGTACACCATCACACAGTGTACACCATCACTGAGTGTACACCATCACACAGGAAGAGTCGTGTACACCATCACACAGGTACACCATCACACAGTGTACACCATCACACAGTGTACACCATCACACAGGAAGAGTCGTACACCATCACACAGGAACAGTCCACCATTATGTGAAGCTATTTAATAAGACGTCAACAATACACCGCTATTAGTGGAGGAACACAACACCGAGAGCCAACACTGACCTATCCATTGTTTACATTATCTCCAGATCACCTCCACGTCACAACACCAACCAGCACACAACAGTCATAAACAAAACACTAACAACAACTACAACGATGAATAATACTTTTTTTAATACTTATAAACAAATAAAATAGTCAATCATTATTCTGGCCACAAATAAAGTTCATCTCATTATTGTATTTATTTTAATCAAGCAGATTTTGTGACACGATAAGGACACATAACACCTGTATTTGAGGTGTGTGTGTGTGTGTGTGTGTGTGTGTGTGTGTGTGTTATAATATATGAGGTGTATTATATATTCATAAGTTGACAATAATACAGTGTATAATAATAATAATAATAATAATAATAATAATAATAATAATAATATGCACATTATTACTGATAATTTATACAATATATCACTGATAGAGATATAAACACACACACACACACACACACACACACACACACACACAGGACGAGGAAAACTATACTGTATGTGGGAGAAATGTCTGTTAGTCAAAACAAGACTCACTGTAGACCCACACACATAGGGCTAGCAGGGCCAGTGTGGCAGGGTGTGGCCAGGCAGGGCAGGGCCAGGCAGTGGCTGTGGGCAGTATTGCAGGTGGCCAGGCAGTGTGGGCAGTGGGGCAGGGCAGGCACTGCAGTGTCAAGGGCAGTGGTGGAGATATAGACAAACAGTGGCAGTGTACAGGCAGTGGCGGCCAGGCAATGAGGCAGGGCAAGGTTAGGCAGTGGTGGCAGGCACAGCAGTGGGGCAGGCAGGCACTGGTGGCACAGGGGCAGTGTGAGAGTAGACAAACAGTGGTGGCAGGTGACAGGCAGTGCAGGGGCAGATGGCAAAGGATGAGGGCAGTGTGTGGGCCAGTGTTGTTAGGCATGGTGGCAGTGTAACAGGCACTGGTGGTAAAATTGTCAGGCACTGGCAGCAGTGTTGTCAGGCAGGCAGGTAATGTTGTTGCAGTGGCAGGCACAGACAGTGGTGGCTGTGGCCAGGGCTGGGCAGTGTGGCAGGTTAGACAGGGTGTACAGGCAGTGGGCAGGTTATAGGCATTGTGGCAGTATTGTCAGGTAGTGTGGGGGTATTGACACAGTGGTGGCAGTGTTGTCAGGCAATGTGGGCAGCGTTGTGAAGTATTGGCAGGGCAGTGTTGTTGCAGTGTGGGCCAGACAGGCAGCGTTGTCGGGCATTGGCAGTGGGCAGTGTTGTTGGGCAGGCCAGACAGTGTGGATAGTGTTGTCACGCAATGCAGTGTGGGCGGCAGCATGGCGTGATTGGACTCAGGGCAGTGGGCGGCGTGGTGTAATGTGGGCGGGCACGATAGCTGGACGGAGTCGCGGGCAGTGGCGTCGGGCGGCAGGCGGCAGGTGTGACAGACTCGCGGCAGGGCGGCGGGCAGGATGTGGGCGGCGTCGGGGATAGGTAGTGACGGAGCTGGGCAGTGGGCGTCGGGCGGTAGGGCAGGTGGACGGATTCATGTGGAGTGGCAGGCTGCGGCGTCAAGGCAGGGACGGAGCCGCAGTGCCGGGCGGTGGCAGGCATCGGGGAAGCACGACGGAGCTGCAGGGCGGCAGGTGGCAGCGTGGGCGGCCGAGGGAAGGGCGGTGTGCGGCCTAGTGGAACAGTGTGGGTTGCGTGGGCGGCGGTGTGAGCGGCGTCAGGGAGGCAAACTGTGGGCGCCTACAATCAAAGAAACGGTTTAGTGTTATTGATACAACTGTTGGTTATAGTATGAGGGCCCCAGTACTAGTGGGCCCCAGTACTAGTGGGCCCCAGTACTAGTGGGCCCCAGTACTAGTGGGCCTTGTACAGGGCCTATACAGGGCTCTAGCACAGGGGCCCCAGTACTAGGGGGCCCAGTACTGTGTCTCAGTACTAGGGGCCCCAGTACTAGTGGGCCCCAGCACTGGGCTCACACCAGTGGGCCCCATACTAGTGGGCCTCATACTAGTGGGCCTCAATTAGTGGGCCCCAGCACTAGTGGGCTCAGTACCAGGGCCAGTATAGTGGGGCTCAGTACTAGTGTGGCCCCAGTACCAGTGGCCCCAGTACTAGTGGGCCCCAGTACCAGGGGCCCCAGTACTAGTGGGCCCCAGCACTAGTGGGCCCAGTACTAGTGGGCCTCAGTACTAGTGGGCCCCAGTACTAGTGGCCCCAGTACTAGTGGGCCCCAGTACCAGTGGGCCCCAGTACTAGGGGGCCCCAGTACTAGTGGGCCCAGCATGGGCCCCAGTACTAGGCCCCACAATCTCCTGGAGTACTAGTGGGGCCCAGCACTAGTGGGCCCAGAACAGTGGGCCTCAGCACTAGTGGGCCCCAGTACTAGTGGCCCCAGTACTAGTGGGCCCCAGCATTAGGGGGCCTCCAGTACTAGGGGCCCCTGCCCAGTGGGCCCCAGTAACTAGTGGGCCTCAGCACCAGGTGGCCTCAGTAATCAGTGGGCCCTATACTAGTGGCCCCCAGCACTCAGTGGCCCCAGTACTAGTGGGCCCCAGTACTAGTGGGCCCTGCGCTAGTGGGCCCCCAGTACAGTGGGCCTCAGCACCAGTGGGCCCAGCACTAGTGGGGCCCACAGTGCACTAGTGGGCCTCAGCACCAGTGTGGGCCTCAGCACTAGGCCTCAGTACCAGTGGCCCAGTACTAGTGGGCCCCAGCACCAGTGGCCCCAGTACCAGGGCCCAGCACCAGTGGGCCCCAGTACTAGTGGCCTCAGTAAGTGGCCCAAGGCCCCAGTACTAGTGCACCAGGCACGTGGGCCCCAGTACTAGTGGGCCCCATTACTAGTGGGCCCCAGTGACTAGTGGGCCCCAGTACTGAGGCCCCAGTACTAGTGGCCCAGCACTAGTGGGCCCCAGTACTAGTGGGCCCCAGTACTAGGCCCTGGGGACGGGCCCCAGTACAGTGGGCCCCATTACTAGGCCCCAGTACGTGTGTTCAGTAGTAGTGGGCCCCAGTACTAGTGGGCCCCAGTAGTAGCGGGCCCCATTACTAGTGGCCCCAGGCTGGTTTGGGCTGGCCTGGTTAGGCCAGGTCTTATAGGTCAAGGAGGTTAGGCTGGTTCTGATAGGGTTAGAACAGGTCAGGTCACATGGTTAGGAAGGTTAGTTAGCTAGGCTTAGTAGGTTGGTTCTAGGTTGGGCCAGGCCTGATTTAGTTATAGAGTTAGGTAGGTCAGGTCACGCTATGTTAGGATAGAAGAGAGGTTAGGTTAGGGTCAGGTCACATTAGGTTAAGTTAGTTAGGTTAGTTAGGTCAGTCACGTTATGTTAGATAGATTAGAAGTTAGGTTAGGTTAGGATAGGTCACGTTATCATGACATAAGTAACATTATATTAGGATAGATCAGGCGTTAGAATAGGTGAGGTCATCAAGGTTAGGTTGGGATAGGTCAGTCAGGTCGTCAAGTAGGGTTGGGACAGGCAGTTAGGATAGGACAGGATCAGGTTGCTAAAATAGGTCACGTCAGGTCAAGTTAGTTATAGAGCAGGCCGAGTAGATATGGGGCCAAGACTGAATCACCTTCGTTATCTAACCAATATTTAGCCCGACTTATTTCAGTGTCGTGTTGTGGCACAAAAACAAGAGGTAAGGAGACAGCTAAATAAGGAGGAGGAGGAGGAGGAGGAGGAGGGAGAAGAGGGGGAGAGGAGGAGGGGAGGGGGAGGAGGAGGGGAGGGAGGGAGGAGGAGGGGGGGGAGAGGAAGAAAAAAAGGAGGAGGGGGAGGAGGGGAGAGGGGGAGGAGGAAGAGGAGGGGGAGGAGGAAGGAGGGGAGGAGGAAGAGGAGGGGAGGAGGAAGAGGAGGGGAGAGGGGGGGAGGAGGAAGGGGGAGGAGGGGAGGGGAGAGGAGGGGAGGAGAAGGAAGAGCAGAGGAGGAAGAGGAGAAGGAAGAGCAGGAGAGGAGAGAGGAAGGAAATGGGAGAAGAAGGTTTACCATTAGCCATAAGATTATAAGTATACCAAGACCTATACTGTATGTACCTGGTGGATATTATATCACCTGATATACTGATATACCTGCATATTATTCTCCCTCCCCCCTCACCCCACCCCCTCACCCCCTCTCTCACCTCTCACCTCCCACCCCACCCCACCCCCACTTCCATAATGAGGTCAAATGTATAGAATTAAAACGTTATTTTTTACTGAGGGGAGAAAGAATGGTGCAGGACCTACACCTGACCCACACTTGACCTCACACCACTGACCTAACACCACTGACCCACACCACTGACCTCCACCCTGACCTACACCTGACCTGACCACACCACTGACTCTGACCCACACCACTGACCTCCACACTTGACCCCACACTCCACACCACTGACCCACACCCCTGACTCCACACCACTGACCTACACCACTGACCTACACCACTGACCTGCCCAACTGACCTACACCTCTGACCTCCCATTGACCCACACCACTGACCTACACCTCTGACCCACACCACTGACCCACACCACTGACCTCCACACCCTGACCTACACCCTGACCCACACCTCTGACCTACACCACTGACCCACACCACTGACCTACACCTCTGACCCACACCACTAACCCACACCACTGACCATTGACCCACACCACTGACTCCACACCTCTGACCTACACCACTGACCTACACCACTGACTCCACCCTGACCCACACCACTAACTCCACACCACTGACTCTCATTGACCTACACCACTAACCTACACCTCTGACCTACACCACTGACCTACACCA
This sequence comes from Homarus americanus, assembly GCF_018991925.1. Classification (NCBI taxonomy): domain Eukaryota; kingdom Metazoa; phylum Arthropoda; class Malacostraca; order Decapoda; family Nephropidae; genus Homarus; species Homarus americanus. The sequence continues at coordinate 119,317 of NW_024715917.1, read as the reverse complement.
CTGACCTACACCTCTGACCTACACCTCTGACCTACACCTCTGACCTACGATAACAGATGACAATTATATTACGATACACATTTACAAAGTTCTTTACACGACAGTTCCGAGTTTGAGCTCTTGAGTACGATGGTTTAACCTCTTGAGTACGGTGGTTTAACCTCTTGAGTACGATGGTTTAACCTCTTGAGTACGGTGGTTTAACCTCTTGAGTACGGTGGTTTAACCTCTTGAGTACGGTGGTTTAACCTCTTGAGTACGATGGTTTAACCTTCTGAGTACGGTGGTTTAACTTTTGAGTACGATGGTTTAACCTCTTGAGTACGATGGTTTAACCTCTTGAGTACGATGACTTAAACTATTGAGTACAGTTAGATTATAATCAGGCGGGTTACGCCATCGCATCAATAAGTTAAACTGTACTCGAGGCTACAGTCATTGTAATCAATTTAGCATAGTTTGGTCGGGGAGAGGAGGGGGGAGGGTGAGGGAGGTGGGGGAGAGGGAGGGGTGAGGGGAGGGAGGGAGAGGGGTGAGGGGAGGGAGAGGGGAGGGGGAGAGGGGTGAGGGGAGGGAGGGAAATGAAAGGTGGGGGAGGAGGGCAATGAGGTGGTGAGGGAGAGAGAGGTGAAGGAGGCGACTCACCCGTAAGGCTGGAGGCCATGATGAGTGGCAGTATCGGGGTCCACGCCATCCCTCCCTGACCCCGCTACAGTGACCCGGTACACTGGTCCACGCTGCAGAGTCCCGGTACACTGGTCCACACTACTGGTCCTCAGGTCCCGGTACACTGGTTCACGCTGTTGGTCCTGTACACTGGTCCACCTCACTGGTCCTCAGGTCCCGGTACACTGGTTCACGCTGCTTGGTCCCGGTACACTGGTTCACGCTATCCACTGGTCCACACTACTGGTCCAGGTCCGGTACAGCACCACAGTTAACCACTTCTGCTACACATTAAAACTTTGCTCCTCATCTGACTCGGTTGTGTGGACGAGTACAACTTGTTGACAGACACACGGACGACCACCACGACCCGACAGACACGACCCTATCGGTTCATAACGACCTCACCACCACCTTCACAAATACCTTGTTTGTGTTGTTGGCTAATTATCAACTTTTGAACCAAGGATCATAATAATACTTTCAAAAATATATAAACTTTTGAGATATAATTAAACTTTTTCCTCACGACGACGTCTTCAGGAGAGTGATCAAGTCAAATACACTGACGAAGACCCAGTGGGGGACACGACATATTACCCGGGAGTCTCATGACCTATTGAGGAGGTGGTGGCATCATGTGAGAGAGAGAGAGGAGGAGGAGGAGGAGAGTGGTGGTGGAGTGTGAGGCTGGTGAGGGAGACGAGGCGCCAACACGGACAGTCCTGACGCGACGACGGTGCCGCTACCACTGGCTGCTGCCTACTGCCTGCCTCTCTCCTCCACCACTCCTCCTCATCATCTCCTCCACCACCTCATCATCCTCCTCCTACCTCTACACTCTCCCCACCACGCCTGACTCCCTCCTCATAGAACCCTGCTCCCAGTCCACCTCGTCCCCACGTAGATCTTCCTTTCACCCCTTCTCACCCACCACACCCCCTCACCTCCCACTTCTCACCTCTTCTCACAACACTAATTTCAAGAGGATGGTTTAAACTCTTGATGACAGCAGTTGAAACCTTGTATATGTGTGTGTGTGTGTGTGTATGTGTATGTGTGTGTATGTGTATAAAAGGTGTACTAACAAACATACAAAAGACACCAACACACCTACAGTAATAGTCTGTCTATAGTGTTGCAATAACTCTACCAGGTTGCAACACATCAACGTGCAGTGCAACATAATGCGGAGACCTTTACTGAAAATATTGATAATAATGATGTAGGTGAGGTGAATAATATATGTATAATAGTTTGTCTTTATTACTATAGCAGCAGTAGTTGTGTAGTAGTGAGGTCAACATAACAAAGGAGGGCCAGATACCTAGGTACGACAATCGGCGCGAATGGTTTCAAGACCGAATAAGTGATAGGAAAGGTAAAGGGTATTTCTAACAAATCCAAGCTCTGGCTGGTATTGCTAAAACAAGAGCCACACTCGGCGTTTGTGGTATTTACCCATGGAGTCAAGCATAACTGGAACTACCTGATGCGGCGCACTATGCCTGATATCGGACCCCTCCTCCACCCTCTGGAAGAAGCCATCAAGGTCACTTTTATCCCAACACAAGTGAAAATCCCTTATTTACCCCCAACAGAAAGGTCACTCCTTGTACTACCACTGAGACTGCGAGGAATGGGACTGACTAATCCAGTGGAGCTTGCCACCACAGACCATCAGAACTCTGTCACGCTCACGGTAGCCCTCACTGAGCACACCGTAAGTGAAGTGGACACCAACGAATTAAACAAGATTCGACGGTCCATTATGACAGAACGGCAGCACCCAAAGTGATAAACTGCAAAGCTGATGCAGCAATTGCCAGAGAACTTGACAAAAGTAGCTATAGCACAGGAGGTGGACGCCTCGAGCTGACTAACAACGTTACCGATAAGGACAAAAGGTTTCAGTCTTAATAAACAAGAATTCACAGATGCCATTGCTGTAAGGTACGGTAGGCCAGTAGAAGGTCTACCCTCCCAATGCTGTGTGTGGCTCATCTTATGACATTGACCACGCCATTGTGTGTAAGTAAGGGGGCTTGTATGCATGAGGCATGACGAAGTAAGGGATCTAACAGCAAATTTACTGAAGGAAATCTGCCACGACGTCATGGTGGAACCGCCCCTCCTTTCGTTGGATGGTGGGAACCTCCGTCACAGGACTTCCAACACATCTAACGAAGCCCGTGTGGACGTCAGCGCTCGAGAGTTCTGGACGCGGGGACAGCGAGCCTTTTTTTGATGTTAGGATATTCGACCCCATGGCCACATGTCACCGTAACTTGTCTCTTGAGGTTCCACACAGAAGGAACGAGAACGACAAGAATAGGCTATACGGGGAAAGAATTCAGAATGTGGATCAAGGCAGCTTCACTCCTCTGGCGTTCACAACCTCTGGTGGATGGGACCAAGTTCAAGACGCTTATATGCAAGACTCGCGGAGGTGTTGTCTGAGCAGAAGCAGCAGCCCAGAAGCCACGTTACAGTCTGGTTGAAACGTCGACTGTCCTTCTCTCTGCTTAGGTCGCGCTCTGCCTCAGGGGAACGATATCGCCGGCCTCAAAGCAGACAACGGTTGCAGATATTGACTATGAGGCAACAGTCACTGAATGCCACATAGACCAGCCAGGGTAGCATTGTATTAGGATATTTAATTTTAAACCAATAAAATGGGAAGGTGTGGCTACAAGGGGAGGCTGGAGACCACTTTAAAAAAAATTAGTAATAGTAGTCACTCACTCACCAGTCACCCCCACCAGTCACCTCACCAGTCACCCCCACCAGTCACCCTCACCACAGTCACCTCACCAGTCACCACTCACCACACACCACCACCAGTCACCTCACCAGTCACCTCACCAGTCACTCCTCACCAGTCACCTCACCAGTCACCCCTCACCAGTCACCTCACCAGTCACCTCACCAGTCACCACCACCAGCACTCACCACACCCCTCACCAGTCACCCCACCAGTCACCCCACCAGTCACCACCACCAGTCACCCCTCACCACAGTCACTCACCAGTCACCCCCACCAGTCACTCCACCAGTCACCCCCACCAGTCACCACCACCAGTCACCACCACCACAGTCACTCCCCACCAGTCACCCTCACCAGCCACCCCCACCAGCCACCACCCACCAGTCACTCCTCACCACAGTCACCTCACCAGTCACCACTCACCAGTCTCACCACCAGACTCCACAGTCACCTCCAGCCCCCCCACCAGTCACCACCACCAGTCACTCCCTCACCACAGTCACCTCACCAGTCACCACCACCACAGTCACCTCACCAGTCACCACCCACCAGTCACTCACTCACCAGCCACCCTCACCAGTCACCACTCACCAGTCACCACCTCACCAGTCACCCCACCAGTCACCACCACAGTCACCACCACCACAGTCACCCCCACCAGTCACCATCACCAGTCACTCCACCAGTCACCTCACCAGTCACCACCACCAGTCACTCCTCACCACAGTCACTCCTCACCAGTCACTCACCACCAGTCACCTCACTCACCATTCACCTCCTTCCTAACACTGCTGCTGCGGGATGGGAGTAGGCAGACTTCCTCCCACCTCACTCCTCTCCCTGCCCCCTCCTGACACGTGATGACTTCCTCCCTCACCTCCTCACTCCTCCTCGCCCCCTGACACGTGATGACTCCCTCCCGCCATGATGACTCCTCCCCCCACGTGATGATCTCCCTCACTCCTCACTCGCCCCCCCTGACACGTGATGACTCTCCTCCCGCCATGTGATGACTCTCCTCGCCCTCCCGCCACGATGACTTCTCCTCCCTGACACGTGATGACTTCCTCCTCCCTGACGTGATGACTTCCTCCCTCCCGCCATGTGATGACTTCCTCCCGCCCCTCCCGCCACGTGATGACTTCTCCTCCCTGACACGTGATGACTTCCTCCCTCCTGACACGTGATGATTCTCCTCCCGCCATGTGATGATTCTCCCTGCCCCTCCCGCCACGTGATGACTTCCTCCTCCTGACACGTGATGACTTCTCCTCCCGCCACGTGATGACTTACTACTACTACTTATTATGGTCGTTTGGCTGCATGTCGCCTTGTTGTTGGTGGTGGTTTAGTTGTTGTTATAATTACTATCGTTATTTCTATCGGTTTTATTATTATTACTATTTATTATTAATATTGAGATTTGGATATAAATCTTGTTTTGATTACGATAGTTGGTTAATTCAGAGTAGGTTAGGTTAGGTTGGTGGGTTAGGTTAGGTTGGATTAGGTTAGGTTGGATTAGGTTGGATTAGGTTAGGTTGCTTAGGTTAGGTTAGCCCGATAAGGTCACATTAGACCTCGCTACGCCAGCTTAAGTCATCACCATTTAGTTCCGAGGCGAGTGTGTACACGACTTACTGAGTCAATATGGTTCTGCTCGCTCTCTCTCCTTCTTCATTTACTGCTTCTCTGTCATCCACTTACAACACACACACACACACACACACACACACACACACACACACACACACACACATAACGTCTTAATTAACAGCCCCCAGGTGTATAATAACGTGTACAGTATGAGATAGTGAAGTAATGTTGAACAGTGTCTATACAGTACACCTACAAGAGATGACACTGTCCAGGAACACATCTGGTACAGTTGTCATATACTAACATAACTTAACACATGAACATTAAAGTGACTCACCTTGTGTCAGCAGTCCTTGATGCACCACCTGTCACTGTACTGAAACCACAAACAAATATTTACATCAATCGTTGTGTTCTGATACATGGTTAAGTGATAATATTCGATAATGTATGATAACGGATGATAATGTATGATAATATATGACACTATACGACAATGTATGATAATATATGACATTATATGATAATCTTTTACTCTATCTCAAAACAACATGTGTGTGTGTGTGTGTGTAAGGCGACCTGTGGTGTATGGTCAGCATGCTCGCCTGGCAAGCGAGCGGACCTGGTTCGATCCCCGGGCAGGATGAAACTATGCTCCAAGTTTCTTTACACCGTTTGCCTCTGTCTACCCAGGAGTGATGGGGACCTGGATGTTAATAGACTTAGGGAATCTTGTTCTAGGGGTAATGGTAAGACAGTGCAGAGGGCGAGTTGTCCGGTCGTCCAGGGTTAGATGATACACACTTAAGGTGTGGTGGAGAGTTGGTAACGGCCTCTCGTGTACCTGCATGTTGTGTATCCATATTTTACAACACTATTTTCTCAAGAGTACTAAACAAAGACTCTTGCTAGTGGCGCTCGCTCAAGGCCCTTCAACAATACTGGGCTGCGCTGTGCTGTGTAGAGCTGCGTTGTGCTGTGTTGTGCTGCGTTGTGTTGTGCTGTGTTGTGCTGTGTAAGCTGTGTTGTGCTGTGTTGTGCTGCGTTGTGTTGTGTTGTGTTGTGCTGTGTTGTGTTGTGCTGTGTTGTGCTGTGTTGTGTTGTGCTGTGTGTGGGGCAGCAGGGCAGGTGTGTGTGGGGGGCAGCAGGACAGGTGTGTCGGAGGGCAGGCGTCACCCCCCAACAAGGAACTCGTTAAGCAGTTTAATCACCCTCAGCTGCCCCCAACTACTAATCACGGAGCTTAATTAAAAGGTCTCTCTCTCACCTTCTTTATGGGCCTACACCAGTCACCCCTTCCCTACTCTACCCTACACCACCCCTACTCTCCCCCTACACCACCCCTTACTCTCCCCCTACTCTTTCCTTACTTCAAACAAAATGAACCAACCAACCAAAGCTAACCTAACCAAACGGCTTCATATTGTACAATGGTTAAGTTAGGTAAGACAGGTTCTGGTTGCATCCCCCAACATAAAGCCTACACGAAGGAGCTAACCCATTATGATGGGTGAAAAATGAATATTGTTATGTGGCAGTTCCCACAATGGCGCCATAAACCATTAAACAAACATTACAACCCACCAGACCCGCCCACTGGTGTACTCCACCATACTGCACTGTACTGCTCACCACACATCACTGCTGTACTCAACCTGCACCACCATACTGCACTGTACCGCTCACCACACTTCACTGCTGTACTCAGCTGTGCCACCATACTGCACTGTACCGCTCACCACACTTCACTGCTGTACTCAACTGTGCCACCATACTGCACTGTACCGCTCACCACACTTCACTGCTGTACTCAAGCTGTGCCACCATACTGCACTGTACCGCTCACCACACATCACTGCTGTACTCAACCTGCACCCCATACTGCACTGTACTCCCTCACCACACTTCACTGGTTTACTCAAGCTGCACCACCATACTGCACTGTACTGCTCACCACACACATCACTGGTGTACACCAAGCTGCACCACCATACTGCACTGTACTGCTCACCACACATCACTGCTGTACTCAAGCTGTGCCACCATACTGCACTGTACTGCTCACCACACTTCACTGCTGTACTCAAGCTGTGCCACCATACTGCACTGTACTCCTCACCCACATCACTGGTTTTACTCAAGCTGCACCACCATACTGCACTGTACTCCTCACCACACATCACTGCTGTACTCAAGCTGCACCACCATACTGCACTGTACTCCTCACCACACATCACTGCTGTCACTCAAGCTGCACCACCATACTGCACTGTACTCCTCACCACACTTCACTGGTTTACTCAAGCTGCACCACCATACTGTACTGCTCACCACACATCACTGGTGCCTAGCTACCACCATACTACCTCCCCTTCACTGCCCTCTACTCCACCACTTCACTGGCGTACTCAAGCTGTGCCACCATACTGCACTGTACTGCTCACCACACTTCACTGGTTCTCCAAGCTGCACCACCATACTGTACTGTACTCCTCACCACACATCACTGCTGTACTCAAGCTGCACCACCATACTGCACTGTACTCCTCACCACACATCACTGCTGTACTCAAGCTGCACCACCATACTGCACTGTACTGCTCACCACACATCACATAAGAACATAAGGAGTCTGCAATAGGCCGGTTGGCCTGTGCATGGCAGCTCCTGTCGAGAGTTACTACCACTCTCTATCATCCATGAATCTATCTAGCCTCCTTTTAAAACTTTCCAGCGTTCCAGCACTTACTACAAAGCTGCTAAGCTTGTTCCACTCGTCCAACACCCAATTTGTGAATCAGTTCCTTCCTATCTCCCTCCTAAACCTAAACTTATCCAACTTAAATCCGTTGCTCCTGAGTCCTATCTGCTAGGACATTATATGAACTTTATCTATATCCCCTTATTGATTCCTTTCACCTCTTAAATACTTATATCATATCTCCCGCACTTCGTCTTTCTAGGAATGCAAGCTTAGTTTCTTTTAACCTATCCTGATATGGAAGGTTTCTAAGTCCCGAATCATTTTCGTCATTCTTCGCTGCACCGACTCTAGTGAATTTATATCCATTCTATAATAAAGGCACCAGAACTGAACCGCATAATCGAGGTGCGGCCTGACTAGCGCAAGATATAGTTGCAATAAGATCTCTGCACTTTTATTACTCACACTTCTAGATATAAACCCAATACTCTGTTTGCCTTATTTCGAACATTAACGCACTGTTTTCTAGGCCGTAGGTCCGGGCTTACAAGTGCCCCTAAGTCTCTTTCACAAGTCGACTTCTCTAGGTTGATGTTGCTAAGGCTGTATACATTGACTGTATTTGTTCCTCCAATATTAAGTACGCTGCACTTGCTGGTGTTGAATTTCGTTTGCCATTTTTCAGACCACCCCTGAAGTTTATTTAGATCCTCCTGTAATGCCTTTGCATCCTGACCTACACCTGACCTGACCTGACCTGACCTACCGTGATGTAATGTGAATAATAAGGACAGTGGCGACTGAGTAAGTGACGATGGATTTTCGGTCACATCTACCAACTGAACCATTATGGTGGCGTCCGTGGTGGCGTCCCTTGGTAGTGTGATGGTGGCGTCCCCTGGTAGTGTGAGGGTGGCGTACCCTGGTAGTGTGAGGTGGCGTCCCTGGTAGTGTGATGGTGGCGTCCCCTGGTAGTGTGATGGTGGCGTCCCCTGTAGTGTGATGGTGGCGTCCCCGGTAGTGTGAGGGTGGTGTCCCTGGTAGTGTGGAGGGTGGTGTCCCCTGGTAGTGTGAGGGTGGCGTCCCCTGGTGTGTGATGGTGGCGTCCCTGGTAGGTGTGATGGTGGCGTCCCTGGTAGTGTGAGGGTGGTGTCCCTGGTAGTGTGAGGGTGGTGTCCCCTGGTGTGATGGTGGCGTCCCTGGTAGTGTGAGGGTGGTGTCCCCTGGTAGTGTGAGGGTGGCGTCCCTGGTAGTGTGATGGTGGCGTCCCTGGTAGTGTGAGGGTGGCGTCCCTGGTAGTGTGATGGTGGCGTCCCCTGGTAGTGTGATGGTGGCGTCCCTGGTAGTGTGAGGGTGGTGTCCCCTGGTAGTGTGAGGGTGGTGTCCCTGTAGTGTGATGGTGTCCAGTGTGAGGGTGGTGTCCTGGTAGTGTGTGAGGGTGGCGTCCCCTAGTAGTGTGATGGTGGCGTCCCTGGTAGTGGGAGGGTGGCGTCCCCTGGTAGTGTGAGGGTGGTGTCCCTGGTAGTGTGATGGTGGCGTCCCCTGGTAGGAGGGTGGTGTCCCTGGTAGGTGGGGGTGGCGTCCCTCGTAGTGTGAGGGTGGCGTCCCTGGTAGTGTGAGGGTGGCGTCCTGAGTGTGGAGGGTGGCGTCCCCTGGTAGTGTGAGGTGGCGTCCCCTGGTAGTGTGAGGGTGGCGTCCCTGGTAGTGTGAGGGTGGCGTCCCTGGTAGTGTGAGGTGGCGTCCCCTGGTAGTGTGAGGGTGGCGTCCCCTAGTAGTGGAGGGTGGCGTCCCTGGTAGTGTGAGGGTGGCGTCCCCTGGTAGTGTGAGGGTGGCGTCCCTGGTAGTGTGGAGGGCGTCCCTGGTAGTGTGAGGGTGGCGTCCCCTGGTAGGTGTGAGGGTGGCGTCCCTGGTAGTGTGTGAGGGTGGCGCCCCTGGTAGTGTGAGGGTGGCGTCCCTGTAGGTGTGATGGTGGCGTCCCCTGGTGGCGTGGAGGTGGCGTCCCTGGTGGCGTGAGGGTGGCGTCCCCAGGAGGGTGGCGTCCCTGGTGGCGTGATGGTGGCGTCCCTGGTAGTGTGATGGTGGCGTCCCCTGGTAGTGTGAGGGTGGCGTCCCTGGTGGCGGAGGGTGGCGTCCCCTGGTAGTGTGAGGGTGGCGTCCCTGGTAGGTGTGATGGTGGCGTCCCTGGTAGTAAGAGTGGCGTCCCTGGTGGCGTGAGGGTGGCGTCCCTGTAGTGTGAGGGTGGCGTCCCTGGTGGCGTGATGGTGGCGTACCCTGTAGTGTGAGGGTGGGGCCCCTGGTAGTGTGATGGTGGCGTCCCCTGGTAGTGTGGGAGGGTGGCGTCCCCTGGTGGCGTGATGGTGGCGTCCTCTGTAGTGTGAGGGTGGCGTCCCCTGGTAGTGTGAGGGTGGCGTCCCTGGTAGTGTGAGGGTGCGTCCCCTGGTAGTGTGAGGGTGGCGTCCCTGGTAGTGTGGAGAGTGGCGTCCCCTGGTAGTGTGAGGGTGGCGTCCCCTGGTAGTGTGAGGGTGGCGTCCCCGGTGGTGTGAGGGTGGCGTCCCTGGTGGCGTGATGGTGGCGTCCCTGGTGGCGTGATGGTGGCGTCCCCTGTAGTGTGAGAGTGGCGTCCCCGGTAGGTGTGATGGTGGCGTCCCTGTGGCGTGATGGTGGCGTCCCCTGGTAGTGTGGAGAGTGGCGTCCCTGGTAGTATGAGAGTGCGTCCCCTGGTAGTGTGATGGTGGCGTCCCTGGTAGTGTGAGAGGTGGTGTCCCTGGTAGTGTGATGGTGGCGTCCCTGCAGGAGGGTGGTGTCCCCTGGTAGTGTGAGGGTGGCGTCCCTGGTAGTGTGAGGGTGGCGTCCCTGGTAGTGTGAGGGTGGCGTCCCCTGGTGGCGTGAGGTGGCGTCCCCTGGTAGTGTGAGGGTGGCATCCCTGGTGGCGTGAGGGTGGCGTCCCCTGGTGGAGGGTGGCGTCCCTGGTGGCGTGATGGTGGCGTCCCTGGTAGTGTGAGGGTGGCGTCTCCCTGGTAGTGTGGGGTGGCGTCCCTGGTAGTGTGAGGGTGGCGTCCCTGGTAGGTGTGAGGGTGGCGTCCCTGGTAGTGGAGGGTGGCGTCCCTGGTAGTGTGAGGGTGGCGTCCTGGTAGTGTGAGGTGGCGTCCCTGGTGGCGTGAGGGTGGCGTCCCCTGGTAGTGTGAGGGTGGCGTCCCTGGTAGCGTGAGGGTGGCGTCCCTGAGTGTGTGTGAGGTGGCGTCCCCTGGTAGTGTGAGGGTGGCGTCCCCTGGTAGCGTGAGGGTGGCGTCCCTGGTAGTGTGATGGTGCCCCTGGTGGCGTCCCATGGTAGTGTGAGGGTGGCGTCCCCTGGTAGTGTGAGGGTGGCGTCCCTGGTAGTGTGAGGGTGGCGCCCCTGGTAGTGTGATGGTGGCGTCTCTGGTGGCGTGATGGTGGCGTCCCCTGGTAGTGTGGAGGGTGGCGTCCCCTGGTAGTGTGAGGGTGGCGTCCCCTGGTAGTGTGGGGGCGTCCCTGTAGTGTGAGGGTGGCGTCCCTGGTAGTGTGAGGGTGCGTCCCTGGTAGTGTGATGGTGGCGTCCCCTGGTAGTGTGATGGTGGCGTCCCCTGGTGGCGTGAGGGTGGCGTCCCCTGGTAGTGTGATGGTGGCGTCCCATGGTGGCGTGTGAGCCACAACACTCCACTTTGGCACAGGTAACTTTATTATATTAATCTGTCCTTCTAACCCAGGCAGGTGGTGGACACACGTGAGGCCGCCGCTACCATCAGGATATTGTCGCCCCAGAGGATGTAGTGCAACAGCTAATTTTGATTACAAACAGTTGTACTAACGTGGACAGAAGTTCGCCCCCTGTGGTGAAACAGACACGGGAATGAATCTCCGAACTCTGACTGTCATCTGGTGCGGGTGTGCTTTTTTATCTAATTTGGGGTCGATAATGCTTCAGTTTGGGAAGGAGCGAACTTTTGTCCACGATAGTACATCACACTGGTCAACATTACACCCAAGTTAGGTCCTGTAGAGAGAAATACGGAGGATGAACCACACGCTCACTAGCCCTCTTGTGGCACCGGCAAAACTAGGCTAAAACTCTATCTTTTAAAACACAACTATAAAAATAATTATGTAAATGAATGAATAAATAAATAAATAGAAATAAATATACCACGTGAAATTCTCATAAAAACTACACAAACATTTGCAGTAAAGAACTTAGTATGAATATTATCTCTCGTATTCAGTCGTCCGTTCGTAAAACTACTTCAATTTTCCCATAACGAGAACAATATAAATATCAGATTACTGTTACCAGATATACTGTATATATAAAAATAAAGGCAGTGACAACAAACCTGGTCTGGCTCTCGCTATATTCTTGTTAGAGAGCCAGATATATATAGCCAGTGTACAATATAAACGGCCTTCACACGCGCCACCCAGATTTGGTTATGGAGTTTTAAATCTGGGTAGGCGGGTTGCTGCTCTCCCGGCCAGCAAGTCTAGTTAGGGTCGCTGCCACCCACCACAGTCCACTACACCTAACGTATTCTACTTCTCTTTAGTTCAGTTAAGTTCGCTTATGTTGGTGTGTGTTGGTTGCCACATATAGTTCCTCTGTACACAAGCTGAGACACACAAGACTATCTCACCAAAAATAATGAACAGGAGCCGAGTATCTGGCCATCACCTAAAACAAAATCACCGATAATTTAATATCTAACTCTCGCACTAGTGTAAGTCATCCTGCGTCAGCCGCGGTCTATCTTTATGTTGATAATATAGTCATTGTCACCCAGCAGTCGTCAGTGTCACCAGTTCCAGGAATAATATATTACAACAGCCAGGGAATCGAACCCACAACCCGCCAGGACGGTGGCTAACAAGTGCCCTTAATACTCCACGTGTTGTCCTCGGTAAATATTCATATATGTATACTGTGGGCCATATGTATAACTTGTGTGGGCCATATGTATAACTTGTGTAGGCCATATGTATAACATTTTATCTAATAAAATACTCATTTCAAATACAATAACCCGGAGCACTGAGTCACTATCCAAGTCGTGGTGAAGACAGCGAATAACCTTAACCTTACCTACAAACACTGCTAGACGGGTGAGGTTACTCCTTCACCTCCACAGATCTAAGAATAACCACGTCCTCCTTGTGTACTTGTTTACGTCAACAAGTAGTTCTCTCGCCTGTTTCTCATTAAAATGTCTCTGTATTGTTACCAGTTATATTTTCTCGAGTTAATATAATGATCACAATACGACACACAACCTCAGGATGACTAACAGAGGGGCGGGCACCTTGTGACTGACCCCACTGTCAACACATTATGACAGGCGGTGTAATATTTCATTCACTTGGTAAATATTTAACTGCTCCCAGTGGCGTCTTTTTCGGTAAAGCATTTAATAACTATTTAAAATTTTTCATTAGATAATATGTGAGTATTCATATTGACTGAAAAGTTAGTAAATGATATTGAGCAACTGATGATTAATGTTTTCACTAAGTAGATTAGGATGTTGTCAGGTCTTTTTCAGTCCAGGTTAATTCGTGCCGGTGAGTCTCTGATATTTGATTAGATTATTATATTAACAAACGCTGTACTGTACTGGTCTCGTTGGTTGGTTGGTTTAATTCATTTTTTTCTCTCCAACATTGATAAGTTTATATTATAGAACCAGCAGTTAATTAATCATTATATAATGGTTACCGGCACCACGGCCTTAACTTACCGATGAGTTAACATAACTGTATTAACACACTTCTACTTTATGTTGGCTGGTTTAAAAATAATCCATCATCACCACAATTAGTCGACTGTAAAACAATAAAAATATTATCCCTTTGTTACTGTTGATAAATTCGCTGCAGAAAAAAATAAAATCTCTTAACTTCCTATTCAGTTTAAAAATAAGGTATAATTTAAGTTTGTATTCTACTATAGTATAAACACCAATATTCTTTCATTATAACAATATTCTTTCATTATAACAATATTCTTTCATTATAACAATATTCTTTCATTATAACAATATTCTTTCATTATAACAATATTCTTTCATTATAACAATATTCTTTCATTATAACAATATTCTTTCATTATAACAATATTCTTTCATTATAACAATATTCTTTCATTATAACAATATTCTTTCATTATAACAATATTCTTTCATTATAACAATATTCTTTCATTATAATAATATTCTTTCATTATAACAATATTCTTTCATTATAACAATATTCTTTCATTATAACAATATTCTTTCATTATAATTAGCTGTATTCCTTCACACACCCTTGTCTTCTTCCCCCCAGCCATACTTCAGCACCATCTATAATAGGAGGTTCTCATAAAGCGCCTCACCTCTCACTACCTCACCTCCCACTACCTCACCTCTCACTACCTCACCTCCCACTACCTCACCTCTCACTACCTCACCTCTCACTACCTCACCTCTCACTACCTCACCTCCCACTACCTCACCTCTCACTACCTCACCTCTCACTACCTCACCCCTCACTGCCTCGCCCCCCACTACCCGGGTTGGGTGTCTTTAAAGGAAGCTGGAAATAGGGTCAACATTCACCCTTCCACCACCTGCCTGACCCCACCCCCCCCATCATCACTCATAACTCGTTGACTTGAGAGAGAGAGAGAGAGAGAGAGAGGCCATTCGCTGTAAAGACAGGCGAGAGAGACAAGGAGGGTGACAGAGTGGACGGGTGACTGGTGAGTGTAGTGTTGTGACAGTCAGTAAGTGGTGTGACTGTCGCCCTCTGTCTCGGCACCAGACCATCCTAATTGACAGCCTGTCTATCTGATCACGGTGGAACAACTGCAAATATATGAAGATCTCTTAATGACCTTATTATTATTACTATTATTATTATTATTATTATTATTATCATCATCATTTTATTACTATTAATGTTATTATAGTTGTTGTTGTTGTTGTCAGTTAGTCAGTTACTGGGGTCAGGAAGGATATTGGAGGTTCACCACGGCTCTGTGTTGGCAGGAGGACAACACTATACTGTAGCAAGATAGTACGGTATTCAGTGCCGGATTTAGACCTGTAGAGGCCCATGGGCAGCCTCTTTGTGGAGGCCCCTCTCATTATAACGACCCAAGAGGGTGGGGTGGCGAGTGAAGCGAGCCTAAACATCTGGGAGTTCCGGGGGGCGCTGTAAGCCCCCCGGGAAAACTTTGAAATTTGAACACTTCTTTGGAGAATTTTGAAGCCATATGCAGTTATATTGAGGAATTAGAACATATTGTAATATGTGGAGGCCCCCAGATTGTGGAGGCCCCTGGGCAGCTGCCCACTTTGCCCACTCCTGAATCCGGCCCTGACGGTATTGTATTCTACACTGTTGATGGCTGGCTGAGTCAAAGGTGCAGCAGGACTCAGATAGCATAATACACTGTACTGTTGAGATACAAGAAACGTTTATTGTCGTAACGGTGGGGGTTAGGTGAGGCTACTGACGCCAAGTACCTTAATTAACATTTGATTTATTCAGACAAACGTCACGTAACACAGCTTCAAAGTTTGTGTCAGTATTAAACAAATAATAACAGGGAAAAAAAGTTTCATTTCTCTGTGACACTCAGTGATATTTTAAACCTGTGAGTTGTGTCCGCCCGGCACAGAAAAATATATTGCATCGCGGTTTAAAATTCACGATATTTAAATGTAGTTTCCCGAGACTCTACACGCATCATCTTATCCAATTAGTTAATTAAATTCTTCCTTTCTGTAGTGAAGACATCCACAACACTGTGTGGATATTTGTTAATGGATAAAAGTGAAGTTATTTGATGACTTGTGCCGTCGCTAACACACAAAACAACTGCACGTTTAAAATGGTAGAATTTGTGTCAGTCGTATGTCGTTTTTACACTGACTGGGATAACTCTCCCTCCCCTTCCCTGGTGATCCTCGCACACAGTAAATAAAAATTTCCTGTTTCCTCTCTCTCTCTGTTTGGTTCAGTTCCCTTTACTCCCTCCGTAACATGCAGCGTCATGTTGTGTGTGAATTAACCTAACCTAACCTAACCTTACAAAATGACACAGGCATTCCATACAGGCACTAGTAACTGTACAGGTTGTGTTGTACAGAGAGAGAGAGAGAGAGTGAGACAGAGAGACAGAGAGTGAGACAGCCAAGTCTTCATTATACACTCTGCTCCACCTACCAGCCAAGTCTTCATTATACACTCTGCTTCACCTACCAGCCAAGTCTTCATTATACACTCTGCTCCACCTACCAGCCAAGTCTTCATTATACACTCTGCTCCACCTACCAGCCAAGTCTTCATTATACACTCTGCTCCACCCAGCAAGTCTTCATTATACCTCTGCTCCACCTACCAGCCAACTCTTATATACACTCTGCTCCACCTACCAGCCAAGTCTTCATTATACACTCTGCTCCACCTACCAGCCAAGTCTTCATTATACACTCTGCTCCACCTACCAGCCAAGTCTTCATTATACACTCTGCTCCACCTACCAGCCAAGTCTTCATTATACACTCTGCTCCACCTACCAGCCAAGTCTTCATTATACACTCTGCTCCACCTACCAGCCAAGTCTTCATTATACACTCTGCTCCACCTACCAGCCAACTCTTCATTATACACTCTGCTCCACCTACCAGCCAAGTCTTCATTATACACTCTGCTCCATTTCTTCACTACATAATGAGAAAATTATGCCCATGATGTTTTACGGCGGCGACAATATTAACTAAAAAGTCACATTCATTTATACCAGTCAGATAACACAACACTAATTACTTATGTAAATTACCTGAGCGTTTTAATACTTCTCCACCAGTACCCCGGTATAATGCTGTCCCCTCCACCAGTACCCCGGTATAATGCTGTCCCCTCCACCAGTACCCCGGTATATCGTTGTTCTTCCACCAGTACCCCGGTATATCGCTGTCCTTCCACCAGTACCCCGGTATAATGCTGTCCCTCCACCAGCACCCTGGTATAATGTTGTCCTCTCCACCAGTACCCTGGAGCAATGTTGTCCCTTCCACAGCACCTGCATATCGTCTTCCCTCCACCAGTACCCCGGTATATCGTCCCCTCATGACGCCCACAGCCGTCGGGCTTCCAAGCCCCGGTAATGACGTCATCGGTGTGTCAAGGATGTTGAAATATCACAAGTGACGTCACAAAGACCATGCTGATCCTGCTCTCTCAATGTAATTTTACAGTTTATTCTTCCTTCTCTATTTGTCAATATCCCTCCGGCCACACACACACACACACACACACACACACACACACACGCACACGCCTGTGCCCACACACACACGTGGTAAGCACCTATGTATGGAAAGGTTAAACACATCAACACCCACATACACGCCACACCCACACACACGCCACGCCCACATACACGCCACGCCCACATACACGCCACGCCCTAATACACGCCACGCCCTAATACACGCCACGCCCTGTCACTGTCTACTGGAGGGACTGTCTACTACCCTCCCTGTCACTGTCTACTGGAGGGACTGTCGACCACCCTCCCTGTCACTGTCTACAGGAGGGACTGTCGACCACCCTCCCTGTCACTGTCTACTGGAGGGACTGTCTACTACCCTCCCTGTCACTGTCTACTGGAGGGACTGTCTACTACCCTCCCTGTCACTCTACTGGAGGGACCGTCTACCACCCTCCCTGTCACTGTCTACTGGAGGGACTGTCTACCATTCTGTCTGCTACTGTCTGGTTCCGTAGTGATGATGGTGGTGACTGTCAATTACCTGCTGCCTCTCGTCCCCGTCTGCTGACTGTCTGGTCCTTAGCCCGTCCGTCCATCCGTCTGTCTGCCACACCCAGTAACCAGACTTATATACCGAGTTCATCACAGTTATCGAGGACCATTACACCAAATATGTATAAACTGTTTGTATGTATAAATTTACATATATACATTACAGTTATTCCCCCTAATAACTACAATTTATTTGAGGTCGTTATGTTAAGTCAGTCATTTCCTGTAGTGGCCGGCCGGTGACTAATAATATATATATTCACTAGTGTTGGGACCATAAAATATACAATTCCTAACCTAACCTCACCTAACCTAACCTAACCTAACCTAACCTAACCTAACCTAACCTCACCTAACCTCACCTAACCAATATCAACAACAGTTTTATAACAAACAAACTATGAGATAAAATAGACCAAGTTTTATCTTCTACCAATTAATTTTTATTTAATTGTCGTGATAAAATTTTTATCACAATTTGGTAAAAAAGACAGACGTGTTTTACAGCTTAATATAATGATTGTGTGTATTTATTCACACACACACACACACACACACACACACACAATATTAATACAAATATTGGCTGCCCCTTGTGTACGAGGATGGCCGGCCCGAGGGCCACCTAAGTGGGAATTTGTTTAAGGTGTAAAAGCTGTCACCAACACAACAACCACACCCTGAGTTAACCAGTTGCATGACCCAGTGTCGAGGAACAGTCCGAGAAGACCGGACAACTCGCCAACTGCACTGGCTAACCATTACCTCGGAACACGATCCGCAAATCGATTAACATCCAGGTTCCCAATTACTGCTGGGGAGACAGAGGCAAATGGCGAAAAGAAACTTGCCCATAGTTTCACCCTGCCCGGGGATCGAACCCGGTTCCGCTCGTTTGCGAGGCGAGCATGCTGACCATTACACCACAGGTCGCCACACACACTACTACTACCACTACTTTGCTGTCACACGGAATCTAGTATGACGATCATCTAGCTATGATACAATGATGTGAGTTATTAAGGATGTCACCTTCATTGGTGAGTTCTGAGGTGACTAAAGAGGCCGATACGGGACCGGTAGGGTCGATTACAGATGTTGCGCATGTGGGGGGCTACATCTAGTGCGGGAGGGGCGGCGGCAGTGTCTTTTCGGCGTTGGCGCTTGTCTGCCTCGGTTTGCAGTCGGGCTAACTCGAAAGTATTGACACCTCGTGTGGTGCTCCTCCAAACGTTACGGTGTAGATTGATCGTCTCCCAGGTGAGGGGGTCGATTTGGCACTTTCTCAGGTTTATCTTAAGACTATCCTTATATCTTTTGAGTTACTCGCCAGCGTTATGTTTACTATTCGTTTGCTGACTATAAAGTACCTGCTTTGGCAGTCTACTGTCATCCATGCGGGTAACATGGCCAGTCCAGCGAAGTTGTTCATGTATAATGGTCGCCTCGATGCTCCTACAGTTGGTCTTAGCAAGAATACTAGCATTTGATCTCTTGTCTTCCCAGTGAACTCGGAGGATGGAACGTAGACTAAGTTGGTAAAAGTTTTCATGTGCCTTGAGGTTCCTCCTGTATGTGACCCATGTTTCGCTGCCATATAGCAGGGTGGGGAGGACCACTGCTCGATATACGTGAAACTTTGTAGATAATGTCAGCTCCCTACAGCTGAAGACACGGTTTCGGAGTCTGCCAAAGGCTTGAGATGCACATCTGATCTGATGCTGAATCTCTTCATCGATGTCTGCCGTGGTGGGCAGGTGGGAGCCGAGATACCGAAAGTGGGTAACATTAGAGAGGGTAGTACCGTTAAGCTGGAGGCATGGTGGATGTGTGGTTGAACCAGGGGCAGGCTGAAAGAGAATCTGAGTCTTATGTACATTCACCTCAAGGCCGAAGTGTGCATACGCAGCTGCGTAGGTGTTCATGATCTCCTGTGCGTTACGTTCAGTGTAAGCGATAAGGGTGAGGTCGTCTGCATACTGAAGTTCAAAAATGGAAGCTGCCAACACCTTTGTTCCTACCTGGAGTCGTCTTATGTTCTTATGTTGAAAAGACCCTTCATCTCGTACTCGATGTCCACCCCGCCGGCTAAATTGGCACTGGCGCTAGTAAGGAAGGCAGCCAATAAAATAGAAAAGAGAGTTAGTGCCAGTACACACCCTTATTTAACCCCCATATGGATGGGGAAGAACTCAGACTGGGTACCATTGTGCAGGACACAGCTGTTCATGCCATCATGGAGTTGCCTCGCAGTGGCGATAAATTTTGGTGGGCAGCCAAAACGGCATTGGTTAGGTTTATGAAGGCCATGTACAGGTCACGACGCTGTTCTCTGCACTTTTCCTGTATCTGGCAGGCAGCAACAATCATGTCAGTGGTGCCACGTGATGGTCTAAAGCCACATTGAGATTCTGGGAGGAAGTTTTCTGCCTCAGGAAAAAGTCGGTTTAAGAGGACTTGGCAGCTACAGACAGCAGCGAGATCCTGCGGTAGTTGCAACAGTCTGACTGGTCTTCCTTGTTCTTATAAATATTGATGATGGAGGCGTCTTTAAGAGCTTGGGGTATTTCCTCCTTTTCCCATATATTCTCCAGGAGAGAGTGGAGACGGCTGGTAAGCAGAGGTCCTCCTGCTTTATACACATCGGCTGGGATTCCATCAGGCTCTGAGGCTTTGTTATATTTAATCTGTTTGATAGCAGCAGCTACTTCATCCAGGGATGGAGGATAGCTGAGGTGGGTCAGCTCTGGACGCTGAGGGACCTGCTGGGTAGTCAGGACATCCACATCGGTGTTTCGGTTGAGCAGTGAATGGTAGTGCTCTTTCCAACGCTGAAGGAGGACTCCGTGGTCTTTAATTAGGGAGTTACCGTCGGATGAGCTGAGGGGGACTGCGCCACGAGTGATTGGCCCATAAAATGTTTTAGTGGAATTGAAAAATTCGCTCATCTTGTGCTGATCTGCTTTATTTTTAAACCAGTCGTTCTTTAGATTGCAAAGTTCTCACTGGGCCACTGCTTTCTTCTTGCTGAAGATATCAGCTTTTGTTTGAGACTTGAGGGTTGTTCGGACAGTCAATTAAAGCAGCACGTTTATCATCGACGAGTTCTTTGATTGTCGGGTCATTTTCATCAAACCAGTCCTGATGTATTCTTTCGATCTGGCCGAGGGTCTTTCTGCAGGTTTTTGTCGTGAGTGTCAAGGATATCCCATTCAGCACTGGGATTTGGGTTGTTTGTTGTCGGGTTGTTCATCAGCCCATGTTCGAGCTGCTGTCTGAAAGCATGTGCTACTGCTGAATCCTCCAGACACTTAGTGTTAAAACCTCTTCTGGAGGCTTGTTGCCTTCGCCGTTTTGGGGTGATGTGAAGTGAGAAATTTGCTCTGACGAGCTGATGATCAGTGTCGCAGTGGTCTGAGCCACGCATGGCTCGGGTGATGAGGACATCTCGGCTATCTCTTTCTCTGACAATGATGTAGTCAATGATATGCCAGTATTTGTATGGTGGGTGTTGCCACGAACCCTTGAACTTGTCGGCCTGCCTAAACAAGGTATTGGTGACAGTGAGGTTGTGTGCAGCACACTTGGTGAGGAGGAGTAGGCCATTGGGATTACACTTGCCAAGTCCATTTCTCCCTATGGTTCCCTGCCAAATGTCAGCATCTCTGCCAACTCTGACATTGAAGTCACCAAGGAGCACAGCCTTACCTTCTCCAGCGATAGAGGTTAGCACTCTGTCGAGGTCGGCGTAAAAGTCCTCCTTGATGTCATCCTCTGCATCCAGTGTTGGGGCGTATGCACTGATGAAGAAGGCATGACGGGAATGATTCAGTGAGACTCTTGAGTGTCATGAGGCGCTCGTTGATCCCAATAGGTGCACACACACACACACACACACACACACACACACACACACACACACACACACACACACACACACACACACACCTAACCTGTCTGCCTGCTATGGTAACGGCTCGCGGGCGGGACATATCCACGCTAGGATAACGTTTTATTATTGTTTACCTTCACCAGTAGAGGGTAGCACTACATTCATGGCCAATACTGTTGTTTACCTCCCAGGCTTTTATTGTGTGTATGTGTGTGTGTGTGCGTGTGTGTGTGTGTGCGCTGAGTATAATGTTTATCGATCAGACCAAAGCATCCAAGCCAGTAGAATAACATAGACATAGCAGTAACCAGGGGAGCACGTGTTCAGCCATGTGAGTTGACCCACCCTACAGTAACTAAGACCTGACCCAACAGAGGTCACGGTCAGGAAGGGAAAATTTCTCCCAGCCAGCCGGTGTTATGACCTTGTTAATTCAAGGAACTACTATCCAGCCAGTACTTCTGACACCTGACCAAACAATTCGGTCTAAACACACCCAGATTAGTGTTAATTAAGAGAGAACATCCGCTGGCCTGAGACCTACAATATAAGGGGCCAGCAACACTCGCTCCTCAGTCCCGCTCGTCGTCCCACCAGCTGCATCGAAGAAGTCCGTCAATAAGTGCAATGAGGTCTCAGCGCGGTCCATCGACGGTGTCCTATCTACTCAGTGTGTCAAAGCAAGTGCTGGCTGTGGAGACGGTAGTAGTGCGACGATCCTGAACCTCCCCAGCGATAGACATAGTGGAAGTGTCCATTTACTTGTTAGCTAATAGGAATATGCCATAATATACGAGTCCCCCCCCGTTGAACTAGAACAATAATACTCTAACACACATTGGTGTTTTATAAGCCACACATGTACTGAGCCTGAGTTAATATATAATATTATCATCACACCCTCGAGACACACTACCTCTCTACACCCCTACTTCTAAAAAATTCTTACTTTACCTCTTCATATGAGATTAACCTCATTATATGTGTTGCGTGTGTGTTGTGCGTGTGTGTGTGTGTTTTGTGTGTGTGTGTGTTGTGTATGTGTTGTGTGTGTGTTGTGCGTGTGTGTGTGTGTTTTGTGTGTGTGTGTGTTGTGTATGTGTTGTGTGTGTGTGAGTCTGTGTGTGTGTGTGTGTGTGCATATTTCAGCGAGGTATTAAGGAGAATATGGTAATGTCAACACCTTCCCTCATACTGTATTCATTATCACTCACGATCCTGTACTTTACCTGCCCAGACGACTGTTAACACTACACCTCTGCCGTCACCAACCAGACTATCACACACACATTGACAGGTACAAGGTGTGTGGTACAAGGTGTGTGTGGTACATGGTGTGTGGTACAAGGTGTGTGGTACAAGGTGTGTGTGGTACAAGGTGTGTGTGGTACAAGGTGTGTGTGTGTGTGGTACATGTGTGTGTGTGGTATATGTGTGTGTGTGACATGTGTGTGGTACAAGGTGTGTGTGTGTGGTACAAGGTGTGTGTGTGTGTGTGGTATACAGGTGTGTGTGTGGTACATGGTGTGTGGCATAAGGTGTGTGTGGTATGGTTGTGTGTGTGTGTACATGGTGTGTGTGTGTACATGTGTGTGGGTACATGTGTGTGTGTGTGGTACATGTGTGTGTACATGGTGTGTGTGGTACAAGGTGTGTGTGTGTGTGGTATGTGTGTGTGTGGTATACAGTGTGGTGTGTGTGGTACAAGGTGTGTGTGTGTGGCTGCTGTGTGGGGTATATGTGTGTGTGGTACATGTGTGTGTGTGTGTGGTATACAAGGTGTGTGTGTGTGTGTGGTACAAGGTGTGTGTGTGCTAAGGTGTGTGTATATGTGTGTGTGTGTGTGGTACATGTGTGGTACAAGGTGTGTGGTATAAGGTGTGTGTGTATGTGTGTGTGGGTACAGGTGGTACATGTGTAGGGAGGGTAGAGCAGCATCACCCAACAAATAAATACCTTAGCCTGCTCACAATATCCCCGAACCCCAGGAGTGACTTTATTGGATTATTAAAGTGCCCATCACAGGCTCCAGCCTCCATGCAGTGCCCATCACAGCAGTCCACCACAGTGCCCATCACAGTGCCCATCACAGTGCCCATCACAGTGTCCATCACAGTGCCCATCACAGTGCCCATCACAGTGCGTCAGTCTGATCTAATTAATGATATAGCGACACTTAAAGAGAAACATTTAGCTATTATAATATACTGCTGCTGCTCTACGTCTAACAATAAACGCCAGATGAATTATCGTAGTTGAAGACCAAAGCATTATTAAACTGTAAAATAAATACTGTCAAGGAATTCACTTTAACCATTTTGCGTCGCTGGTCTAAACAAACATCTCTAACGAGCTGGCTGTAGTGAACGACGTAAACAAACCCACCAGCACCGACTCCATACATTTCTTCTTCGTCATAAAAAAAAACGATAAAAAAAAATAACCACACGGCTCCTCTCACCCAAAAATATATACGTGGTGGAGGTGATGCAAGTTTACTAATCACGTGTGAAGTTTTAACCCATCATCTTATTTCACCTGATTTTTAAATACCCTCACCTGGAAATAAAATACCAAGCGTCCTTACTAGTCGAATTACGGCGGGAAAAGTGAGGGGGTGTAGGTGGTGTGAGAGAGAAAGAGAGTAAGTGGCGTAGTTTGTGAAGGGGGTTTACACACACACACTTTGTTGACGCCTTTCAGAGCCACACAACGGTCGTCCCTCTACCCGTGTTGAGATCTTTATCACGGATCACTGGTGCCCCTCCTTCCTTTCCTCCTCCCCTACTCTTCCTTTCTCTCTTTCTCTCCTCTCCTTCTTCCTCTCTTTCCCCTCCCCTTCCTCCCCTTCTTCCTCACCTTCCCTTCCTTCCCTCCCCCCCTTTCCCTCCTCTTGTAAAGCAGGTAATAAGAAATATGTGATAAATGGGAGACTATGAAACACTAACTGGAGGGAGGCAAGATAAGAAGCGATAAAGAGGAGGTGAAGAAACATATCCAAATATAATGATGATGATGATTGACTATTATTATTATTATTACAAAGATAATCTAACTAAACCTAACCTACCCTACCCCTCCACTTCTCTCTCTCAACTAACTTCATTTACTCTCCTCAACTCGCCAACTTTTATATGAAACTTCTCAATTCTTTAAAGCTCTTTCACTAGTGTTTTCACATCCACCCATTTATACAGGTCAGTCAGTATTTACGTATCATCACAGTACCACCACCATCACTACTCGTATCTTCCAAATAGTTATGTATATTAACGAATTTGTTTTTTATTTTAAGTATTTCCTAACAAACACTTCTGCCTCAGTGTCAATTTTATCATTTCTCTCCCTCTCCCTTTTCCATTCATTCTTGACGCGCCATATTTACCAGCGAGTCTATTCACTTTCCAGTCCTCCCAATCTCACGTTAAAAGCCTACATCACTCTCTCTCTCTCTCTCTCTTTTCTTTCTTTCTCTTTCTCTCTTTTTCCTTCTCTTTCTCTCCTTTCCTTCTCTCTCTCACACACCGCAGCTTTCAATGCAGTTATTCAAGTCTTCCCCAAAACCTCTCTCGCTTTTCTCTTCTTCCCAGGCGGACAACAT
Organism: Homarus americanus; assembly: GCF_018991925.1. Lineage (NCBI taxonomy): Eukaryota > Metazoa > Arthropoda > Malacostraca > Decapoda > Nephropidae > Homarus > Homarus americanus. Next base: position 94,268 of record NW_024715917.1, on the reverse strand, counting down.
CTAACAATAACCACATTTAGTCCTATTCATAATTTCCTGGGCTGACTCCCTCGTAGTCCACTATTCAACGCTTTAACACGTTCACTGATGCAGGGAAGGAAGCTCTTGTTTAATTCTTAGGGAACACATAATGAGTTTTTTTTTTTTTATTAATAATGACATTGATCTCTGCCTCACCGCCCCCAAAAAATCAATAAACTCTACCTTCTCTTTAGCCTCGGGAAGGTAAAGCTCTGCCACACAATATCGCTGTGAATCTTTACAACAACTATTACATCAGGTGAACCACTAAAATTAATTATATTAAAGTTATATTTGTTGAACATAATGGTAGACTACGGTAACTTAGATTATGTAAGGTGAGGAAAGACCGGGATACAACAGGAGCCATCGACGGCCCGACCATCACTCAGGGCCGGGTAGTGGAGGCCACGCCGATCTCTTATTAACAGCACAGTATTTATAATTCAGCACACACACACACATACTTTTCATATCAATAAGTTTATTATAGATAAAAACTAATAAAACTTACTGTCTCATTTGTCTCGTGGTAAATCAAGTACTGACTAAACCTAAACAGCTGGTTCAGATTGTTACAAAACAATCGCCAGTATTTATTCACTTGTAAATCAACAGAATAAAAGTTCAGATGAGATTTATGTATTCCAGTTAAATTAAGTCATTAGGTCGTTACTGACAGATATCAAGTTGTTTTTTTTTGTGTATATAATTTTCGCCTCGGTAACAGTAAAAAGTCGTGTCATTTATAATTATGGTAATTAACAAACAAAATATCTTACCTAAATCTTCTTTATATGTTCTACGGTTGTTTTCTGTGATGGGAAGTAAGGCAACACACCTGCTGTTCTTTCTGTGATCAATTAAACCATAAGTGTAGACATCCTTGTGTGTGGCACCGAGTGAAGGTCAACACTGAGACACTTGAGTGCTGCTAACCTGTGTTGAGCGATATACCCCGAGCCTCCAGGCAAAAATTCCCCCTAATTCCCCATTTCACATAATATACTTGTACTTAATGGAAAATTTAATATAAAAATCAAGTACGACAGATAAAGAGGTTATACTAAAAATATAAATACCAGAATGGGATATTCACAATTTATTAAGTAAAAATAAAACAATATTCCTCATTGTACAGTATATACTGTATTTATAACCTGAGGAAAATAAATGATTCTTCTTCAAGACTGAAAATAATGTAAAATAAATAATATCACCCGTTTTATTCTTGGGTTAGCCCATAAGAAAACTATCTTATGTGTGCGCCTTCATAGAAGTGTAAGTGTAAAAAATGAAAAGTACACACTAGAAATTACAAACATAAGAACATAAGAATGGAGGAAACTACAGCGGGCCTATTGGCCCATACTGGGCAGTCCCATTTACACCCAACCTCTTTTGTTAATATATCCATCCAACCTTTGTGTGAAGCTATCCAGCGTGTTAGAGTTAATGATGATGTTTGGTAACTTGTTCCACTCATCCACTACTCTATTGCCAAACCAATGTTTACCTATTTCGCGCCTAAATCTAAATTTGTCTAGTTTGAAACCAGTTACCAGTTCGCTCCTGGTTGGATAGTTTAAGTACCTTTGTTATGTCACCTTTGTTTAGCCCTGACTTCCATTTATACACCTCTATCAGGTCGCCCCTCACTCTACGTCTCTCGAGGGAGTGCAAATTAAGATGCTTTAACCTGTCTCTGTACTCGAGGTTTCTAATGCCCGGGATTAGTCATGTCATTTTCCTCTGAATTCTTTCTTGGGATTCTATATCCATTCTGCAGTAGTCACAGTAATAACAAGTACAACTAAATCACTTCGTGTTTCCTTATTGGGCTACTTTATAACAAGTGTTTCTGTGTTACTCAGAATCACTGTCCTTATAAATATCTTAAGTCGTCTTCACTACACTAGCTTATCATCAACAGAAATATTGATGCAAGGATTATTTCTCACACATGGAGCAGCCCAACTCCCATTTTTGTAAACAATCTGTCTGTTTTTCTATGAGATTGTTTATAGCTGAGAAAATCCTTTCTGCTGGTGCACTAGAATTCAGGTTTCAAAGGTAATACATTATATATTATGTTCTCTGCCAAAATTCCCCAAATTGACTGTAGATTTCCCCATTTGTGCCTCAGATTCCCTAAATCTGGAGATAATTCCCCATGGTTTCCAACACCGGTGGGAATAAATCAAAGAATTCAATCAATCTCGTAATTCATGGAAACTTTTAAAAGAATTAAATCCTCTTTATAAGGCATTCAGGATTATGAAATATACTTGGATTTCCTCTCGTAATAGTCATTTGTTTACCTCATCAAAGTTTATGTTCTCATGATCATGTATACTGTAGTGGATTTCTCCCCTACAAACGCTGTTTGTCGCTGAGTAGCCGACCCCACCAATTCCCCAGTGTATGCCTCGTGGTCTAGGTCAACCAGCGCCGCCTTACATGACGGAGGTCAACTACTAAGCCATGCCTACCTCCGCTATTTAAGACCTGACCTCGTGGTGACCACTCTTCTTCCAGCTACAGCCAGCTACACCACCTCCTCCGCCGCTGCCTGGCGGCCCTCGCTCCCGCCGGCGAGCATGGCGACCCACAAGCTGGTCCTCCTCTGAGCGCCCTCACCAACCAGCTCTCTCTACATCACGCTTGTAACCACGCTGCCACTTCCCAGCACCAAGCTGCATTGTACATCCAATACAACATGTATACAGTAAGCACATTGTGAGTTTCCTTTCACCATCCCATCCTGAGTGAGAACCCAAATAACTCGTACCCCACAGACTCTATTACACTGTGTACAATAGTTACATTATTAAGGTACAGTCCAAGTACTACAGTAATACCTCCCGGGCCACATGAAGATTGGCCCATAAGCCCTGGGTTAGGGTGCTGTTGGCGGTATCCCCCCGTGGGGTTAAATCGAGAAAAAAATCAAGTTTTCAAAATAAATAAATAAATAAATAAAATAAAATAAAAGAAAAATAAAAGAAAAAAAAAATGGAGAGAAAATAGGCGGACATTCTGGAACGTCACCCGGGGCCTAAGGGTTAGTCACCCAACCTTATTAAATTAAACACCAACTACCTACCTGGAGGGAGGCTGGGCTGGGTTCTTCAATTATCAGGTGTAATAAGCTGCCGGGATGCCTGATCATCACACAAACTGTAAAGTTAATGGACACTGACGCCTCTGATATATATATATATATTTTATTATTTACCTCAACATTACCCTCGTGACATATGACCCAGCTGCCATGATGCTGTACTGTGCTGGGATCATCCACTCTGCAGTACAATAGGAAACTCAGCACCAAGACAACAGCACAAGTAGTTTTTGCATATTTTTGGCCATTCCCAGTTGTGTTAATGGGGAAACACCTTATAAAATTGTTCCTTAGTACAGTGAAACCTCCATCTAATGAACTGTATAGAGATGAAAGTCCATTATGTCGAGGGTCCATTAGACGTGAAACCAACATCTAATGAACTATATAGAGATGGAGGTTTCACAGTACAGTAATTGATCTACAGTTATGCTACAACAACATGGCTGTCACTGTTTACATCTGGCGGGTCAGAGTGTGATAAATAGGTCGTATATATATAAAAATTTATTAATAATATTTTTGGAACATATCACAAACACAAGATGATAACTGTTGACATGATCCTACATACAGTACAATACAGTTCCTTCAATGCAGAATAAATTAATAATTTTTTACTCGTTATGCAATGTCTTGAAGCTATTGAATGGAGAGCAAAGCTGACTAAGACGAGACACAATATAGGCCTCATGTTGTGGACGCAGACATACATACAGTACTGTCCGATATAATGCTTCATGCCCACCAAGAGTGCTATTGCATAATTTGTCAAAAAAAACAAGAAAAAAGCAAGACTAACCTGTCTCAGAATAGCCACTTGAAGCACCTAATAGGCATATGCAAGAATGGCAAAAATTAATTTTGTACAGAACTTGATAAAATATTTCTACTTAAGGAAAATAATCAATGTTAACGTGGAATTGTTGTGAGTAAAGACAAAAAAATCTTTAACTGACACTTTCAATGAGCTTGTGCTTTACCTGATACACTTCATTGTTACAAGCAGTTATACTGTGGTTGGGAAATACCTACAGGTACAGTACAGCATAAGATCACTGAGAGCTGCTTAAAGATACAATACAGGCAGTTTGGCAAAGCTATTCTCTTTCAAATTCAATAATGAGTGTATAAATAGTGGACAAGAGAGACAGATTCTTCTAGCAGGTGATGTGATGAGGGTAAGGAAGGATAAAGCCATTCTTCTCTGGCTATTAAAACCTCTTAATCAACATCCTTCTATTTTTTTTTTCTTCCTTTTCCAGTGATCCATTTTGCAGTTAATGCTCTCAGTCTATGAGGGATGGGAACTGTACCACCAAGAGATGTGTCTCAGTTCTCACAATACAGTACAACTATCCTAACATCCCTCAAGACCTCCCCGTAGAGCCAAGACAAGATGGAGCACGGAGCCACCCTGGACCTTGTAGTCTGCTGCAGTTTTCTCATCGTTCCTGTAACAATGAAAATATATTATTAGGTACAGATTAACCTGTGTCACTTGACCTACATAAATATGTATAGTAAACCAATCTTGTGCCCCACAACCTTACTGCCACAGACAATCTTCTATGAAACCTTTAGAGACCTTCCCAAAAGAAAGAAATATTAATACCAGAAAATTCATGACAATTATCTTCTCTTTGATGTAAGGAAAAAGATAAGATGAAGTAAGAGTAGTACTAATGATACACTACACTACACTACACTCAGGAGACACACCAACTCAGCTAGAGGGGTTGAGGCACCCCAGGTGAGTATTAAATGAGAGAAACAGAGGTAAACATATTGCCCCCACAAACTGGTGTACGGTCCTCACATTGTTTGTATACCTGCACTGTTTATGTATATTATTTGTACAATACAGTATACTTGTACTGTGTATATTGTTCATATACACTACAGGGAACCCCCAAGGTCGCAGATTTTTACTTTGCGGTTCTCAATTATTCGCGGATGACACCCTGGATGTACCCAAGAATGTCTAAGGGTAGTTTTAAAGTTGCCGTCATTTTTGCGGCTGGGACAGGGAACCATTTGTTCTAGAGACAGTAATTTCCTTGACCTGTATTGTAAATATGTGTGAGTGTGTAGACACACACACACACAAAACACATACAAATAAATACTAATAGGAAAATCCTCTCACAAATAATCTGAAACAAATGTATTAAAAATGTTGAGTCTACCCCCAAGTCCGTGCTTTGATTAATAAAGCACCGACTTGAGGGTAGACTGTCACATTTTTAATAAATTTGTCCAAAAATCCAGATGCCAGAAATCCGGACCACCCGAGAATCCGGACTTTTCGAAAACTCAAACTTTTTTTTTTAATTTAGCTGGCTTTTGTGTGTAAGTGTGCATGCGTAAGCGCCACAGCTGCACAGCGACAAAAAAGAGACCACGTGGTCGCCACTTTAAAACGAGCAATCAAACTGTGACAACGTATGTAATTTTGAGTCCTATTCTTTCCATTTACAGAGCCCATAATAATGGCTCCTAAAGTAGATAAACTTTGTTGTGTGAAGAGAAAGAAGAACACGTTGAAATTGAGTGACAAACTTGAAATAATTAAAATAGAACGTGGTGTGAGCAATACTGTTCTAATGGACACATACGACATCGGAAAGTCTACAATTTATGATATAAAAAAGGCAAAGAATAAAATTCTAGAATTCACAGCTTTTTCATTAAAACTGCTCGTTTTGGTAAATGAAGCACGCTATATTTGCTAATGAATAAACCATCAAAATGTACCTGTTCATCTCTTCTTTATTCCTCCTTAAATTTGAATTTTAAAAGTACTGCTTGAGAATACGGACCGACCCAATCCCTAAGCAGTCCGGATTTTTGGACTTCTACTGTACTGTACTGTACTGTACTGTACTGTCCTGTACTGTCCTGTACTGTACTGTACTGTCCTGTACTGTACTGTACTGTACTGTATTGTACTATACATTGTTTTGTTGATATACTATACTGTACATTGTTGATATACTGTACTGTATTGTACTCGACTGTACTGTACAGTACAGTACTGTGTTAATTTTACTGAATTAATGTCTACCGATCACACTATCTATCATAACCTAACCTAACCTAACCCAAGCCAAACTTACATTTGCTTCCCGGAGAAGATAAGTCGCTGTTGGGGAGGAGGAATCCCTTCCTTCTCTTCTACTCTCTCCTTGATTCTCTCAACCTTGTCTGTTGGCTCAATGTCGATCTCAATCTTGGGGAAGAGAAGGTAGTGAGTGTAAGGTGGTAGTGAGTGTAAGGTGGTAGTGAGTGTAAGGTGGTAGTGAGTGTAAGGTGGTAGGGAGTGTAAGGTGGTAGTGAGTGTAAGGTGGTAGTGAGTGAGCTACTGTACGGAGCTACAGTACTGAGCTACAGTACTGAGCTACAGTACTGAGCTACTGTAATGTATTGTTAGTGGATGAACACCTCCTGAGATAGTGAAGAGGGCTTGGTGAAGACAGCAGGAGGAACAGAGGTCAGCCACATGGTTAAATAAATTAATTATCTCAGCCTAGGTAAGACAGTAGTATGCTATTCACGGTGGAGAGGCAGTGTGTGTGTGTATGGAAGTGCAATTAAGTGAGGACAGATGTCTGTAAGTGATGAACCAAACACTTAGAAAAGCAAACAAATGTTAAGTAGTGAGGTAAAGTATAGGTCTACTTGTTCTTATCTGGCTTTGTGCACCTCTTCCACCTCACACACATGGCAGGGGAGTAAGGTTGTGAGACAAACTGACAATATACCAAGGCCAGAGATTTTATACGTATACAGTATTTTTAATGCTAACCTAACCCCTCCTTCAGGAAGCACCGTCAGGAGAAATAAGCTGGGGGACCAATCTTCAGGTGATCTGAATATGTGTTTAAATATTTCTTTGTTGTGTGGACAAGAACAGCTGTACCTCATGAAAACATTAACCAACAAAAATTAAGGTTTTACTTTTCTTAATAACGACTTGATTATTACTATAGATGGACGTGAGTCTGGGAACTACTGGACTACTCTCTGACATGTAGCTAAGAAACAGAAATGGCCAGAGGAAGTTTTGGGCACTGCTGCCTTTATTGACGGCAAGAGGACCATCCCTTCGCGTGAGAGGAAAGATGTACTGTACTGTACTGTACAGTACGTATGAAACTGACATCTGAAGTGTGGTGGTGTCTGACAGTGTAACATGGGCAGCTAAAGAGGATGACATCCACAGGTTTGAAAGAACTGGTGAGGTGCATGTGTTAGGTGATACAGAATGATAGGAATCCCTGAGTACAGTACAGTATTGAGAGTCCTGTGTACAATACTGGTAAAGTTTTGAGTACTGTATAGATAGACTGAGATGATCTGATCATGTAAAGAGAATTGTGGAGACTAACTGGGTCAAGAGGTGCATGTGTGTTGAGGGGAGGAGAGCCAGGGGCAGGCCAAGAATGATATGGAGAAAGGTTGTAGGAAATGGCAGAGTTGGGAACCTGACAAGAGAGATTGTGCAGTATGGAGAGCTGCCACTTAGCTGACCCTCACAGTGATGGCTAAAACATTATTGTTGATGATGATACATGGTGTTGATTATGATACATGATACTACTAGTGAATGAAGATAATTGTTAAGTATATAATTACCAATACACATTCACAATATAACAAGAACTGAAGTCAACTCACCTCCTTGCCAGTCAGGGTCTGAAAAACAAAAGATATGCGAGATGATACATTTGTGGTTATATCCTAAATATAAACCTTTAACAATATAGTTACATCTTTTATTCTAAGATCTTTCTTCTGTGATATTTATGCTGGAAATTAAGGATAACCGAGATATTAATTTTTCAATAATATTAGATTTGGTCAGTCACAAGTGGGGAAATTTCTTGAATCACTTATAGCAAATAGCATCCGATCGCATTTAGAGAAAATCAAATTAATCTACGACTCTCAACATGGGTTTACAAAGGGAAAATCTTGTCTAACAAATCTGCTGACTTTTTTGGGAAAGTCTTCGAGGTAGTAAATAATGACGAAAATTACGATGTTACTTATTTACTTAGACTTTAGCAAAGCATTTGACAGAGATACCGCATCAGAGGCTTCTGAGAAAAGTCAAGGCTCATGGTATCGAGGGGAAAGTTTTAAATTGGATAAAATCATGGCTCACCGATAGCACACAGAGGGTCAGCGTAGATGGTGTTAAATCTGAGTGGGGCCGTGTAACCAGTGGGGTTCCCCAGGGGTCAGTACTGGGCCCACTCTTGTTCATAATCTACATAAACGATCTAGATACTGGGATCAGCAGTGACATAAAAGCAAGTTTGCGGATGACACCAAAATAGGGCGGCAAATTAATTCAGGGCAGGATGCAAATGCACTACAGGAGGATTTAAATAAACTGCAGGAGTGGTCAGAAAAATGGCAAATGAAATTCAACACCAGCAAGTGCAGCGTACTTAATATTGGAAGAACAAATACTGACAATGTATACAGCCTTAACAACATCAACCTAGAGAAGTCAACATGTGAAACAGACTTAGGGGTACTTGTAAGCCCAGACCTACGGCCTAGAAAACAGTGCGTTAATGTTCGAAATAAGGCAAACAGAGTATTAGGTTTTATATCTAGAAGAGTAAGTAATAAGAGTGCAGAGGTCATATTGCAACTATATCTTGTGCTAGTCAGGCTGCACCTCGATTATGCTGTTCAGTTCTGGTGCCCTTATTATAGAATGGATATCAATTCACTGGAATCGGTGCAGCGAAGAATGACGAAAAATTTTCCTGGACTTTGAAACCTTCCATATCAAGATAGGTTAAAGAATCTAAACTTGCATTCCCTAGAAAGACGAAGAGTGCGGGGAGATGTGATAGAAGTATTTAAGTGGGTGAAAGGAATCAATAAAGGAGATATAGATAAAGTTCTTATAATATCCGAGCAGGATAGGACTCGGAGCAACGGATTGAAGTTGGATAAGTTTAGGTTTACGAGGGAGATAGGAAGGAACTGGTTCACAAATAGGGTGGTGGACGAGTGGAAAAAGCTTAGCAACTTTGTAGTAAGTGCTGGAACGCTGGAAAGTTTTAAAAGGAGGCTGGACAGATTCATGGATAATAGAGAGTGGTAGTAACTCTCGACAGGAGCTGCCATGCACAGGCCAACCGGCCTATTGCAGACTCCTTATTTTCTCCTTATGTGCAGGGGGTGGGGTGGGGAGTTTCTTATTGGCTATAGCGATAGGAGACTTATAATTGGGGAAGAGTTTTTTTTGTCTTAGTCAATGAACAATGCGTGGGTGCATCAGGAGCGGAGAATTGATTTTTCAGTACCAGATTAACCAGATATGGCTGAACAGGTGGAAAGAGCTGTGCCGACATTGTGATAAAGAGATTATTTTACGTCAATTGCAGAGTTTCATCAGAAAAATAGTGTTTGGTTAGGTTAGGTTAGGTTTGGTTTTGTGGGGTTTGTTATTAATTTATTCGTGATTTAGTCGAGAAAAAACACATTTTTGTTAAGACTGGTGGGGGGGTGAGGGGGGGTGGGGGGGGGTCAAAAACTATTGATTTCCGGCTAAAATTAATATAAAATCCATTCAAAACTCATAACATTGGTAAAACATTTATAATATCCAAAAATCGTCGCATTAGTGAAAATATAACCCATTTATAAACATATTTCCACAAACTACAACAATGTCCACTATAATATAACAAAATAAAATCAGACGTTTTTATATTCATTTCCAATAAGTTTAGCTCGTAGGTTAATCTTATATAATTAACAGCATATTATTTAAGGTTTTTTAAGACCATAGTAGACCTTCCCAACAGTAAGGAATAAAATGTCCCAGTGGTCTTCCTGCCTAGCCCCCAGTGGTCCTCCTCCCTAGCCCCCAGTGGTCCTCCTGCCTAGCCCCCAGTGGTCTTCCTGCCTAGCCCCCAGTGGTCTTCCTGCCTAGCCCCCAGTGGTCCTCCTGCCTAGCCCCCAGTGGTCCTCCTGCTAGCCCCAGTGGTCCTCCTGCCTAGCCCCAGTGGTCTTCTGCCTAGCCCCCAGGTCCTCCTGCCCCTGGCCCCAGTGGTCCTCCTGCCCCTGGCAGTGGTCCTCCTACCTAGCCCCCAATGGTCCTCTACCTAGCCCCAGTGGTCCTCCTACCACAGCCCCCAGTAGTCTTCTACCTAGCCCCCAGTGGTCCTCCTGCTTCGCCCCCAGTGGTCCTCCTGCCTAGCCCCAGTGGTCCTCTACCTAGCCCCAGTGGCCTTCCTACTAGCCCCAGTGGTCCTACCCCTGGCCCCAGTGGCCTTCTACCTAGCCCCAGTGGTCCTCCTACCTAGCCCCCAGCCTTCTGCCTAGCCCCAGTGTCTCTACCTAGCCCCCAGTGGTCTTCTACCTAGCCCCAGTGGTCCTCCTACCTAGCCCCCAGTGGTCCTCCTACCTAGCCCCAGTGGTCCTCCTACCTAGCCCCAGTGGTCTTCCTGCCCTAGCCCCAGTGGTCCTCTACCTAGCCCCAGTGGTCCTCCTACCTAGCCCCAGTGGTCCTCCTACACAGCCCCGGTGGTCTCCTACAACCCCAGTGGTCACTCCTGCCTAGCCCCAGTGGGGTCTCCCTACCTAGCCCCCAGTGGTCCTCCTGCCTGGCCCCCAGTGGTCCTCCTGCCTAGCCCCAGTGGTCTCCCTACCTAGCCCAGTAGCTTCCTACCTGGCCCCAGTGGTCCTCCTGCCTAGCCCCAGTGGTCTTCCTGCCTAGCCCCAGTGGTCCTCCTGCCTAGCCCCAGTGGTCCTCCTCCCTAGCCCCCAGTGGTCCTCCTGCCTAGCCCCCAGTGGTCCTCCTGCCTGGCCTTTAGTGGTCCTCTACCTAGCCCCAGTGATCTTCTACCCTAGCCCCAGTGGTCCTCTGCCTGGCCCCCAGTGGTCCACCTACCTAGCCCCCAGTGGTCCTCCTGCCTAGCCCCCCAGTGGTCTCCCTACCTAGCCCCCAGTGGTCCTCCTGCCTAGCCCCCAGTGGTCCTCCTTCCTAGCCCCAGATATAATAATAAAACCTCAAATTATCATCAGTTTAAGACACGTTATAAGGTACTCTCACCATGACTGAAGGAGGAGGAATATTACCTTAACTTTGATGAGCATCTTGACGTGTTGTCCTGAGTCTCTCCCCTGGTCTGTCTCTCAACCCTTCACTTGTTTCAACCTCAACTTACTTACATTCTTCTACAACTCTTTATTTAATTCTCTTAGATATTTAATAATCTTTTTATTTATTATACTATATTATTTTACGTGATTTTATATTTATTTATCTGATATGGTTAATATAAAGTTAGTTTTATTTAATGGTTATTATTAATTCTATAACGTAACCCTGAAGTAAATTTGGTCATTATTGTTTTTTCCTCCTATAAATCAGTAAAATAAAATAAAATTATTAATATATTTAATCCCTTAAATAACAGTTATCTATAATTTATTTCTTCTATTTATAAAAAATTTCGAAAATCCTAAAATTATTTGACTAACAATTTCTACAACAATTTCCCATTAGTTTTTTTTTCTCAGTTCAAAATAAAATCTTTACCATATTTATTATATTTATTCATATATTGTGAAGAAATAGAGAATTATCACATAATAAAAACTATATATCATCTTACAGGTAATTGTTCTTGTATATAACCTTCCAACACATAATGGTTGTCTTATTTATCTACAGATGATTATATATTACTTTTAGTTATTAAATTAATCTAATTACTATAAAATATTTCCCTCCTGAGGTTTAATATGAATGACTTTAATCAATTGTTAGCATGACAAGCAAAATTATTTTCTGCCTAAATAAGAAATATACTGATATAAAAAGCTTCTAGATACATAAATATAGTTATTAAATGTATATATGTTTTTAATGATTGAGTTATTAGCCTAATGATATAGATATTTCTTGTGGTTTATGTAAAAAAGATGAAAATGCTGATTTTTTTAGTCTTGTTAAGTTATATTGTACTTGTGTTGTAAACGACCTTCTCAACACTGAACCCCAAACCCCGAACCCTGAACCCCGAACCCTTACCCTAGACGGCGGGTCACTCAAGCACTCCAACTGTTAATTATAATACTCTATGATATCTAAATTACCTAATAATATACACAGATATAATATTATACGAATAATAAAGGTACTATGGAAAGATATATGACTCATCTCTGGACTCAAGTTAAATCACAGGATCCCTTCTTGTTTAGGGGAAAGAATTGTTCTGATTAATTAAATAGTGAATAATTACTGTAAAATATATATGTGGCTCAATTAGTTAGGAGGAAAAGGGGTTCAGGATGCCATTATTCAGCTAGTGGGTTCGGTGGGTTCAGTTAAGGGTTCAGTTAAGGGTTCAGTGGGTTCAGTTAAAGGGTTCAGAGGAGAGTGAGCCAAACAACAACAACTTGAGGCCGTCCATCATGAGTCTCCTCCTCTTGTCAGCCTAAACTGTGGAGACTTTTACCTGCACAGTATTAAGGGCAACACAAGATGAATCCCCTGACGTGAGTTATTGGCTGGTAATGGCGGTGAGGTGGGAGAGGAGGGTGTTTAGAGGTGGTAATGGCGGCGGCGTCTTATCCCATCCCTAGACATAATTCTTCATTCATAGTTTCATGTGTATTCGGGTTTATGTTAATTGTGGCTGGGTTTTTTTAGTGGTATTTTAAGAATCTGGTTATATTTTACTTATTTTAGTAGGTGAATGTTAGGTTACCTTTGATTGACTTCACTATTAAACATCACATAATCTAGATATAGTATGACTGTTTTGGGTTTTATTTTTACTAACCTAACCAATTAATAAAATGGTTGGGTGAAGCTCAAGTTTAAGGTATGTTAGGTTCATTTTATAAATCATATAATAATATACTTCATAACTCTGGTATTTACTGAGTGTTTTTATCCTGTCATGAAGGTTGGGTTAGGTTAGGTTAGGTTAGGTTAGGTTAGGTTAGGTTAGGTTAGGTTAGGTTAGGTTAGGTTAGGTTAGGTTAGGTTAGTGTTAATGTTAATGTTTGTGCCTCGTTCTTACTTCACTCTGAGGAAATTTTTCACCAAACACGACAAGAATGTGAATTTTCTCCTTACCTGAAATGTACGAGTCGCTGTTCTGAGACGGAGAAATTGTGGAAGTATCATGGTGTGTTTGTTATGAGGCCTTGGTGGACACTATGGTAATGGGGTCATGACACAGATAAACACACTGGCATTATAGGAGTTTAAAGTGGCAGAAGATGACTAATTTTACCCAATAATTCAGTTTGGTCGGCCATTACTGTTGTCATGTGCTGAGAGTCTACCTTGCTGACAATTTTTTCTTGGGGTTGTGCAGTTTTTTCAAAGGCTAACCTAACTTAATCTGACCTGACCCAACTTAATCTAACCCTATCTGACTTAACCTAACCTAACCTTTTATTTCGAGGGTTAATCTTAGCACACCTTAAGCTTTCAGTGATGTGTTGATTGAACTGCACATACCCAGAATATTTGGAGTATGGCACAATCTCAGCACGGCACACCACACACATCACATCACAGCACAGCACACACATCACACCAAATCACACCACAGCACAGCACACCACAGCACAGCACATCACACCACACCACAACACTAATTTCAGCATAAGAATGTCTAGCTACTAAGGTCAATGCTGTACTAACATGACAATAATAATAACAGATATTGATTACTTAAAGGTTTGTGTTACAGGAATGTGAAGAACATCCAGAAACTGAACCAGAGAGAACTAGAGCTTGGGGTGAGCCTCAAGAGCTCATGGCATCAGCAGTACCGTGACAGTGCCTGGGTCTTCCTTGGGGGACTCAACTATGAACTAACTGAGGGAGATATTATATGTGTCTTCTCTCAGTATGGTGAGGTATGACTACTGAGGGAGAATAGCTCTCACCTCCCTTTACGAGTCCTGAGGAGGGATAACTCATCCTCCCTTTATGACTACTGAGGGAGGATAGCTCTCACCTCCCTTTATGACTACTGAGGGGGGGATAACTCATCCTCTCTTTATGAGTACTAAGGGAGGATAGCTGTCACCCTCCCTTTCCTTACATATTAACAAAGAGATGAGAGGTCTTACCCATGATACATCACATCACAGTACAGTACCTAGCGTATAACCTTGTCTGGTGTTCAGTGATGTTATGACCTAAACACTATCAACTTTGGCTCACCATTACAGATCATTCTTATTTTTCTCCCCCCTACTGACAGTGAGAATAAGTGATGATAAGAAACGGTATTGTACCACATGACAAACAGTATGACTCATGTATTTTGGTTGTGATCAATATACTGTACTGTATCTTATGTTTTTAGGCAGTAAAGGGAGGTGGTCACTTAGAGTACTGTACGGTAGTGAAGCTGCCAACAGGTCTACCTCCAACTGGGCCCATCTTAAATAACCAACTCGGCCCACACATTACTAACTCGGCCCACCTTGCACACCTCAAACAGGAATGAGTTTGAGATATGTTTTATGTTTCTTTTGGTTCACTGAAATACAAAGTGTGAATAAGTGAAAACTGAGGATTCTGGCACTATGCCCGTTTTTAATGACAACTTTGCTAAGGGTATACTAAGCTCTTCCTTACATTCCTTTAATACTCTGGCAAATATCTCATCGGGACCAGGTGACTTATTAGGCTTTAGTTTGTCTATTTGCTTACTTAAGTCATTACTAGTCACTACTATCTCACTTAATCTAGTTTCTTCACTATCTCTGTATAGAGTCGGTGCCTCGGGTATCATGTTTAAATTTTCGGTGGTGAAAACTGTTGAAAAATACCTGTTCAGATTATTGCTCATTTCTCCGTCGTCATCAGTTAGCTCGCCGTTACAGTATCTGGTCCAATCTTGTCTAGTGTTTTAGTTTGATACATTTGAAAGAATCCCTTGGGGGGTTTGACTTTGTCTCCCTTGCTACCTTCAGTTAATTATTCCTCTTTGATTTTATTATCTCGGTGTTAACCCTACCGGCCAATACCTTATAATAATCTCGGAGGTAAACTTCACCACGATTTATTCTCCTACCTATAGCCTTCCTTTGGCCAATAATATTCTTCAAATAATTATTTATCCATTTGGGGTCATGGTTGTTTAATCTGAGTTTTCTGTATGATATGTTCTGCCTTTGTGCATTAAGTAACTCATCACAGTGGTCCCTCAGTTAACGAACACGATTCGTTCCAGATGGTCGTCATTAACCGAAACCATTGTTTCAATGGGATTTTGGTTCCAGCTCACTGAAAATTACATACAAACTAAAAATAAATGCAGTAAAGTACACTTACTTTGAGGTGTGTATGTAGAAGGTTCCTGGTTGATGATGATGATGATGGGAATTAGAAGTGGGGGTGGAGGAGAAGGGAGAAGAGAAGGCAGTGGGGGTGGAAGAGAAGTCACCCCATGGCACCATTTCACTCATAAAATTTTACGTTCACTTGGTGTAATTCAAGATTATTTTCTTTAAATCAACACTGCACTGCATTATATAGTCAATATGTAAAATAAACTTCAGAATGACCAATAATTGTACTGTAAAAAGGTAAAAATAGTTTATGTTCAAGAGTGTCTCAAGCAAGAAGCTTCCTCCACTGAGCAGACACAAACTGACGCCATTCTGGGTGAGTCAAGTGGCTGTTTGGCGCGCTAAAAACTAGTTCCCTGTACTTCAATTATGTTAAATAATTGTTAAAATGACTAAAAAATTTAATATAAGACTTGGAAAATTATTGAATAGTACAACCTTCTTGATATTTACTCAAATGGTAACGAATTTAAGCCCTAAAACCGATTACTGTATTGGCGGACTAATACTACAGCTGGTGAGCAGGCGAAAACATGTTGGGAAAAATTCGTAAGGAATTCGTTAACCGAAGTGAATATTCTTATGGAAGGTAATTCGTTAACTGAGGGATCACTGTATTTAAATTATTATGGAACTTGTCAACCTCATATCTAGTACATTGTTGTGGAACTCTTCAACCTCAGATCTTGTGGCTGTTTATCAGTAATCTTTGTACGTCTATGCTGCCTTTTATCATTCATGCAAAAATAAATGTGTAAACATTTACTTTTACTTTTTAGTCCGAGTTGTTTTTCCGAGATGGTCCGAGTTGGCAATGGGCCGAGTTGGACTGTATTCCTGCCAACACTATTCCTTGAGTTGAGAGTGTACAGTAGTTTTACCTGAAGAAGAGAACAATTTTAATATGTGGATGTGAGGTGTGTTGTGAGGTGGGTTTTTGTTATGAGGAGCAACACAGAGGGCCGGGGGCTAGGTAGAGCTGTAGTTGTTCTAATGTTTGATGTATTGACAGGGTATTGGTGACAGTAGTGGAGTAACAACCTCATTCAGAGATGTGTGGTATGATGATTTGAATTTCATCGGAGTATTGACCGTTGAACCGTCGGTGGAGTGAGGAGAGGGAGGATACTGAACTGTGCACTTGGAGGATGGAGTCACATGGGAGATCGAGACCAACGATAATATGTGTTGATCTACACTGGATATTGTGAAGGAAGGTTGGAAAACTTCAGCCAAATGTGGGAGCCTTGTAAGGGTGGTGAGGGTGTAGCAAGAGGTGAGTATTGGCCGGCCGGGAGGAAACAATAAGAAAAACACTTCTTTTTCTTATGATTATATCCTGGCAAGATTTAGTACTGTTACTTATAAGAGAAATTGTGTCTGATGGTTTTTAGTAGAGATTAATGTGACTAGAGGAAGGTGAGCAGAGTGAAGGTTGCTGTTGTTAGTTACTACACCATAGAGATGTCTGTCTCCACTAAATTGTTTCAAAGAAATTATGTTAATGGAATCTACAGATAATCAAATGATTTTTTCCTGTTTTTATCCACAGTTCTTTTGGTGTGCTGCCCACACTATGGTAAGACTGAGACGTTGTTTTAGTCTCCCCATAAGTTGTACTTGACCCAGTGGGAGCCAGAGACCTGTCAGGGCCATATTATATAATCACTACACACAACACTGCTCGGTGCCTCTGTTGTGAAAGCTCTCGGCTCAAGTAGAAAATTAGATTTCAGGGTCAATCTTTTTGTGCACAAGGGAGTCATGTATGTGTCATATGATCACTGGAATGACTTTTAATTTGCCACAAATATAATTTATGTTCTTGTTATGGCATAGAAATTAAAAAAAAAATCAAAGCTTTGTCATTTATGATTTTAGATTCTATGAGTGACGTGACTTAGGGAGCTCACATGTCATGCTTGGATGCAGTGGTGAAGTGCTTTGATTTTTTTTTTCTTAAATTGAGGAATTTCTTCAAGGACTCGGAGTTGGTGGAATTGTTCAGAAAACTGGAGTGAGATTTTTTATGAGTGGTCATCATACTGGTGGGCCAGGAGGTGTTACACTGATGGCAGATAAACACTGTACAGTACAAGGCTCAGTGTGTCCCTCTGGTGATATAAATGACTTGGTTCTTTTTTCATTGTTTTTGAACTGGTGTCCAGGCTGGAGTGATGATGTTGTACCTACTGAAGTTGGGGAATTAGTAATATGCATTTGTGAAGGAATTTTGTTTGCACACACACAAACTTGAAGATGTGAATTACACGAAAGCTCTTGGGAACTTCATGTTTTCTTGTTTCCTATGTGGTTATCAGCATATGCACACACACTCACACACACATTTCAGGATCCATGACAGAGTTGCAGGAAAGGCTAAGCTGATTTAATTACTAATCTGGAAGATTTTTTTCTAATAATTTTCCAGGCTTGATGGCCAATGTTTTGTGGCCCGGTGATTGGTAACGCCTCTGGATGTGTTCCAGAGAACTTATAATAAAACATTTTATAATGAGTAATTTTTCCCCCAAAGAATTACTGTACTGTACAGTAATTAGGGTTACACTACAGTATTGGATATGCATTCCAACATAGCCAGTAAATCAGCTTTTACACTGGAGTTTATTATAATATATGTACTCTACTGTACTGTATACTATTTGATATGGAGATACATTCCTAACAACATTATTTGTTACCTACATGATGGCTCCATATGGTTCCTTGTTACACTTAGATAACTGATTAATATATAAATACATTACAATATTATTAACTGAAGACAGTTGTGGCAACCATCTTGAGCAGTGAGAGAGGTACACACTGCTGGAGGTCATCCATCAGCTGCTCAACTTTGTAAACTAATACAACACAACACAATGACTCATCTGACATTGGGTGTGGGATTTTTTTCAGTAAAATTTATTATTTTACAAAAATATTTTATTAACCAGGTACCAAATGAATGTAAATTAGTATGTGAGAGTTATGGTGATACTGTATTACACACTGTACAGGTACTCCCCGACTTACGACCGACTCGACTTACGTCCACCCGCACTTACGACCTGCCTCAGTCGTACCAAAATGTGGTCAAATTATGTATTATTGAGTCCCAAAGTCAGTACACAGACAAAATTTTCATCTGTAATTCACTTTAAAATGGCTGGCAAGCTTAAAAGTGAGTGTTTTGAGGTGCTGACAAGAAAAAGAGACACCCATTTTCGATTTTCTATGTGTTATTTAAGCATTTCCGACTTTCGACCATTTCGACTTACGACCTGGATGTCGGTCCCTAACCTTCTATATCTTTAATGGTTTGTTATGTAACAATGGCACGTGCACAGCCTTGTCACAGCTAAGAAGCGCTCATGTGTTATAGTTATTTCTAGACTTGATATTCTCCTACACACAATATACTTTATCCCAAGACTCATATATTATATGTTTATACAACTGTACAGTTTACAGTATTTTATTTACTTATTAGGTTCACTAGCTCATTGTAATGACGTTTGTGGTTATGTTACACACACCAATGGCATTAGTGCTCAGCTGAGTGAAAAGTGACATGTGTTTTGGTGTGGTAGATACTGAACACTTGTAGGCCACTTTTATTACTTCTTATGGCTATTTTTTACTTTACATTACACACTTTTAACACTATTTATGCTTCTTATTCACCTACTGTACACTCACACTTTGTATACAACTGGACAACGTGTAATGGTAAATTGTCCTATAATTGTTAGCAACGTATATGTCAAATGAGGTACAGTACAATACCATACAGTACAGTACCATACAGTACAGTACAGTATCATACAGTAGAACATTAACCTCCTCAGCTCAGGTAACTTTAAACAGTAAACATTGGTGCATTATGGAGTCTGACATACAACTTAAATACACTACAGCTATTACTGTGGCATCAATAACTTACTTGAGATATTTGCTTGGCTGTGGGAGTGTGTACCATTTGGTGTGCAGTACAGAGTTACTAGACAGTGACTGCTGCTGCAAATTACCATCTCTTGACACATGTGACTGTGACAGAAATGTGTTCAAATTGATAATTAAACATTATGCGAACTGCATTTTTTCTGTCAAAATACATAAAAATTAAATGCTACATTCCTTATGATGCTTTTTACCATAAATTATTTCCAGGCCTTGAACACAATCAGTCTAAAGAATTGTGTAAGTACATGGAGAGGAAGACACATCAAGGATAAGTAATGACAACAACTCCCTCCCTGCTACACTGTGATGCTCCTCACATTTACCTTAATACATTACAGTAATGTTAACTTTTGACCTTACCATCAGCCTCTTCTCCCAACACACGTTATACTGTACATAGTGTGACAGTGTCCGTCTATTATGAGTCATATATTAGGCTGCGAGGTAAATAATCTGAGATTTCATTGAACTTGTAATTGCCTGTACAGTATTGTGTGATATATACCATAACTATGGTACAGGAGATCACCCAGTCTCTCTCTCACTGACAGATGTAAGTTAGGTTGATCACATACTGTACTGTACACAGTGTCTCAGAAAGATGTACTGTTGTTCTACAGCACCAACACTGTCCTCACTTGTATGAGGTCTCCCACAAGAGAGGACACTGTTGCTGTTGTAATACAAGTACTGTATTCATGAAATTTGTAAATTGGTGCACATGCATTTTTCTGAGATGCCATTTAAACACCAGATACTGTATACAGTAAGTCTAATGCAGTACATGATGTGAGAAATACAGTGGGTGAAGTTGTCTTGCCGTCAACAGGTGGTCAACATCAACCTGGTGCGGGACAAAAAGACGGGAAAGAGCAAAGGATTTGCTTTTTTGTGTTATGAAGATCAGAGGTCCACAATCCTGGCCGTGGATAACTTAAATGGCATCAAGGTAAGCTACTACTAGACAAACATCAGAACATAAAAAACACCACAAAATAAAGATAGTTTAGCAATTTTGAAATAAGTATGATGGCATAATAACCACATGTGAAGCCATACTGTCACTTGTCTTAGTGGGGAGCTAATCATCAGGTGGTCCATAACCTCTCATCATATCTCTATAAACGACCACAACAACTCTCTCTTTGATAGCTAGCGAGCCGCACCATCAGGGTGGACCACGTGGAGGAGTACAAGGTGCCCAAGATGACGGAGGACATGATGCCCGAGCAGCAGAAGCTGGCCATGGAGGGGTGCGCTCCACAGCCTCGCTCACTAACACCTGACAACTGTGAGGAGGATCTACGAGTCAGAGAAGGTAAACTACACTAAACTGAATCACTTATATGATGGAAATATTCACATCTTTAATGGCTTAACTCAGGGTTGGCCAATTTAAACCAAACAAAAATAGATTTGTTCTTATCACAGCCATTTTTATTGGTTTTAATTAGTTTTGTTGGTTTTTATTACTTACAGATGGTTTTAATGATTTATAGTGTATTTGGAAAAGGCAAATGATAGGGTGAACAGAAGAGCATTGTGGGGTGGGAGGAAGGCCGTAAAAACCTTGTATAAGAACAGCAGAGCAACAGGGGTATAGCAACAATGTATCTGGTGTCCTTAATTGCTGACAGGAAATTGATATTGATTGATCAATTATTAACGAATTTCGTGCTTCAGCCGGACGCTACCCTTAAGTCGTCGTAGTCTGCTCAATGTGATTATATCATTGCACTCCCGGGGTTAAGTCTATAACAGGTAGCCACCCCATAAATGCAAAAGAAAACATGAAATTGAGGATATAAAATTTAGAAGTAATAAAAACTTTGTCCATGAAGTCAGGTAACTGGCAACTGCTCAGCCCTGGTGGTGGTGAGTGAGGCATAAATAATTCTAAATCATTCCAAGATGTTAACAATAACTTGATGTGAGGTTCCACCAGTTGTAGGCTCTGGGCTACATTTATCATTGTAAATATATTGGTTGGAACCAAAAGTTTGGATCTACAGTTATTAACAGCTTTACACGTCTAACTGTTATCAGTTACATACTTTTTACATTTACTCTTGGACAGGACGTGTGTGTATTTTCATTAATTTCACCCTTACAAAGATCCCAAATAATGCACAGTTTTCTAATAAACCCTCGTGGGCTCCATAATATGGTTCTGTGGGCACCAAGGAACTACAGGTTGAGACCACTGCTCAAAGAGTATTTACCAATCATCATCTTCCCATTATTATTTTGAGTTTTGATGCACAGCTTTAAATTCATGACACCAAATGCCAGTTGACTTTAGACAATGATGGCACTGTGTTGGTAAATCAGGTGAAGACGATGATAGCAGTTATACAGCTTGTTGGGAAGATGATGTAGTGGAGTAACAAGTGGGAGTCTGTACTGTACTAACAACATCTCTATTCATTTGTTTTTTAATCTTGACTAATTTTTCCTTTTAGAAAAAACAATTAAGAAAGAAAAACTAGAGAAAGTGAAGGTAAAGAAAGAAAAGAAGAAAAAGAAGAAGAAGAGGAAAGTGTCTTCGTCGTCTTCGGACAGTCCGTCGTCGTCCGAAGATTCCGACGACGAGGAGAAGAAAAAGAAGAAAAAGAAAAAGAAGAAGAAGAAAAAGAAGAGGAAGAAGGCGAAAGAAGAATCGGATTCGCAGAGCAGCAGCGACGATTCGGCCAGAGAAGAAGAGCGCAGCAGGACAAAGAACAGGGAGAAGGCCGACGAGGGGATGCCGGCAGTGAAGGAGGAGAAGCACGACCCGGGCTACGACAAGTACGAACAGTCCGGACTCCAGGACGAGGAGTACAGGTTTAAGAGCAGAGAAAGAGATAAGAGTCAGGAGAGGTACAGCAGAGACTTCCAGAGAGATAGAGGAGGACAAGACCGATACAGAGACCAAGAGAGACACAGAGATCAAGAGAGATACAGAGAACATGAGAGATACAGAGACAATTTTATGAGAGACAGTAGAGAAAGAGAGAGAAGGCATGACAGATACAAAGATAACACGAAGAGAGATAATGAATGTTACGGCTACAGGGACGACCGCGACAGAATCAGGGAACACGGGCACTGGGGCGGCGGCGGCTCAGATGGTCGCTACAGAGGACGTGGCAGAGGAAGGTACTTTGACGGGGACAGAGGACGCGGCAGGTTCTATAATGCCAACTTTAACAGACGGGGAAACTTTGGCAGAGGCAGAGGTGGATTCAGGTTCAGAGGAAGACGATAGAATGATTGAATCGTGAGCGGGTGTGTGTGTGTGTGTGTACCTAATGTAGACAGTCACACGTGTAGGATGAATAATGATTTAGCTGATTAAGAAGTGACAGTAACTTGTTTGTTTATATACCATAGGCCAAACATTTAATCTCTTTCTGACTTTATTGGAAAAACCTAAATTATATACTATAAACAAGTAGGAATTTCCCATATAGACAAAACCATAACCCAGCCTAGCCTAACCTAACCATGTTTATCGTTCTCTGTCTAACCTTCCCTGACAATTAGAGCTATGTGCCTTAACATCGACCTGTCCTCTTGCACGTTCAGCCTCACGTTGTGTCTCATTACTGTACTTACTATGTTTGTGTGGTCAGTGCTTTGATGTTGTCCTTATCTTACCCTTAATTAAACCAAAATATTCTTCCTGTGTTACATTACTCGTCTCTGATACACCTTAACACCCTGTACACGGATCCTCCAAGTTATTCCTCTGTGCACCTTCATGGGGGTCTGTCCCTCATATAACCCGTTGCTTAGGAAGGAAATGATAATCACACCGACGTTTCCTCCTGTTGTTACACTAGTAGCCCTAACTCCTGTAATATTGAGAGCAAAGTTTGTTGTGTTTAGGGTTCACTGTCACCTGCACTGTACAGTATATTGTGTGTTTAGCTGTGCCTCTCTCTGTGTGGTTGTCATCCATAAAGTAGGAGTTTATGTTGGTCTCCATCATTTGTATCTGGTTGTTACTTAATCTGTAATAATGATTTTTTGTATTTATGAAGGTGTGTGCTGAGTTAAACCATAATGTTATACTCTCATATATTATACAAGTACTGTATAATCATTTTCTATATGTAAGATATCATCATAAAGTGTTGTGAGTACATACAGATGTTTGGTCTTTATACATAAAGGTTTAAGACTCAGCATCTCCATTCATCTTGACTGTCAGATAAGATAAAACTGGGGACTACGTGCATTAGTTTATATGTGTGTTGGCATGGACAAGTGTATGTGTGTTGGCATGGACAAAAGTATGTGTGTTGGCATGGACAAGTGTATGTGTGTTGGCATGGACAAGTGTATGTGTGTTGGCATGGACAAGTGTATGTGTGTTGGCATGGACAAGTGTATGTGTGTGTTGGCATGGACAAGTGTATGTGTGTTGGCATGGACAAGTGTATGTGTGTTGGCATGGACAAGTGTATGTGTGTTGGCATGGACAAGTGTATGTGTGTTGGCATGGACAAGTGTATGTGTGTGTTGGCATGGACAAGTGTATGTGTGTTGGCATGGACAAGTGCATGGACAAGTGTATGTGTTGGCATGGACAAGTGTATGTGTGTTGGCATGTGACAAGTGTATGTGTGTTGGCATGGACAAATGTGTGTTGGCATGGACAAGTGTATGTGTTGGCATGGACAAGTGTATGTGTGTTGGCATGGACAAATGTATGTGTGTTGGCATGGACAAGTGTATGTGTTGGACAAATGTATGTGTGTTGGCATGGACATGTATGTGTGTTGGCATAGTGTGTGTTGGCATGGACAAGTGTATGTGTGTTGGCATGGACAAGTGTATGTGTGTTGGCATGGACAAGTGTATGTGTGTGTTGGCATGGACAAGTGTATGTGTGTTGGCATGGACAAATGTATGTGTTGGCATGGACAAGTGTATGTGTGTTGGCATGGACAAGTGTATGTGTGTTGGCATGGACTTGTGCAGATGTGAAATAGATATGCAAGGAAGGTCATACAGTCATGAGTTCATTTATACACAAAAACATTATTATACTAAATTGAGTTAAAGAGAAGTTAATTTGTGAACACTTTGCTTACTTCTGTGTGGTAAAAAGGTCCAAGTTTTTAGTACCAGATAGTGACACCTGCCAATCCCACCACCTGTGTACTCGGACCACCTCCGTGATCCGACCAATAGAATTCAATCCCTCCAAATTCGTGTTAATTAATATAGTGCACTCAGTCAAGTACAGTGACCCACCATACAATAAAGATTCTAGCCAGTAATGTTGGTCCACGGTCTCCTATGCTCACACTTACGCAAAATTTCTCGCGTGTCGGCTACCTCATGGTGATTATCATGTGTTGTGCAGGACCCATAATTCACTTATATGCATCACAAACAATGCAAATGTTTTTTGTGACAAACTTTTCCTCTGTTAAATCCCCACACAGGGATCTGCCAGCCATACTGTACTGTACTGAGAGGGGTGACTGTCAGGATATCGCTCTACAACCTGTGTGTGCATGGTGCAGCAGTACTGTTCTGTTGATGTGAAAAACAGTTTTAAGTTATTTTCCAGAATTAGTTTTCTGGAATTTTGTTTTGTAACTTAAGTTTCATAATTCTATATTACAGGAATTGAGTATTATTTCACTTTTATTTCACAAAGCAGCTTTTGTAAATGGAAGAGTGATTGCTAGTTCTGTAGTGTGTGTGTGTGTGTGTGTGTGTGTTTGTACTCAGACCAGCACCTCTCTGTAGAGGACCTGGCCTCAGCTCTTGGGTGGTCTCAATACACAGGTTTAATTTGGTGTTTATTATTGAGAAGTCAAACCCGTAAATCCATATTTACTCTATTTACTTTAATCTCTTTATATAAACAGATTGGAACTCAAACAACCAAAAGTTATGTGGTTGGACTCCATTTTTTATTTTGGTTTGATTTGCCATTGAAGACTTAATGGTAAGCTTTGAGTGAAGTGATTGTTAAGTGTAAAACTGATTGTCAAATGTAGAAGAGTACTGTACATCATTAGCGTGTAGTATGTAAACAGTCAGTAAACCACCCATGTGGAGTAAGTTCATCCAAACTTAGAAGTTTTTTTATCATTTATGGATCCACTTCAGTAAGTCCTTATGAATCTCTCTAGTTATATGTAGTACTGTATAGTATAAGTGTACAGCCGGACTGTAAATTACTTTACCCATTCAGTGTCAAACAATATGACAAACCAGCAAATAAATCCTTAAAAAGTTCACACATCTGACTCCACATTGTTAGTCATACTGTCCTTATATGGTAATATGTGGAGCTGTCACTACAGTATTCCTCTCTTCATAATGAAATTTACTTTTCTGTGTAATCTTGTGTTTCAAAATACAAGTACAGGTGCTCCTCTACTTAAGAACGTTCAACTTACAAACTTTCAGAGATACAAACATCATCAATGAGGGGGGTTACCTGTCAGAACAGGTGTTTAATGTGGATGAGACTGGATTATTTTTAAGAAAATTCCAGATAGAACAAACATTACCTAAGAGAAGAGTGAGCCAGGTTTTAAGGCTGTATTAAAGGGTATAGCTGTACTAAATATCCATAATCTTTTCATTTTTTACAATATGTTTGGTATCTACAGGAGTAAAGTTGGACTTACAAACAAGCCTCGGGAACGTAACTCATTCGCAAGTAGAGGAGCAAATGTATGATTATAAAATATTTTGAAAAACAAAGAATTAATGAAAAAGGAATCACAATTACACTTACCAACCCTATTGAAAGGACAGGAGAGGTAGTTTTCAGTTTGAAATCCATCACACTAAGGGGTAAAAGTAATTTATGGTATGACTGGACAGTCGGGGAAAAACGTTGGCTCCCCGAGGTGAAACCGAGTCACAGGAATGAGTCTTCGAACTGACTTACTCTGACTGTTGTATCTCATTAGGGGTCGATACTGCTTCAGTATGAGCGGGAGCAAACTTTTGACCTTGACTGTACATGCAAGGTTTCTTAAAATACTCTGAAAGTGTCACACTGGATATTGCCCAAACAGTGATGAACAATGAATTTCTCGTATATGATGTACAGTATAATGTACCTCAGACCTGTATGTACAGGGAGTTGATTTCAAATATAGTGATGCAGTGGTGATTCACTTTCCGCGATTTCTCATTTATGCTGTGCCTCGCCAGAACCGAACTTTCACTTTCCGCGGTACATCTACTCATATACGCGGGAAGCGGCGCAGGCAGGATGCGCACAAGGTCGCCCAGTCATCAAAACATTACCGAGTTCTTCACCCGCCACCCACCACAACCGGCATAAGTCAGTGATAGTGAGGATATGGACTTATATGAACTTTGAGGGGTTTGACAAAGAGGCCCTGGAAGCCTCTGTGGTGGATAGTGATACAGGTGAGGGCCAATAATCTGCCCTCTGCCTCGGAACCAACCCCCCTTCCCCGTGTGCCCAGCCATCTTTTCTACTAATGTAAGTGTTAAAAAAAACTAATATTATTGATATTTCTCTTAATTGTTAAATGTGTGTGCATACCATCATAAAATTAAGATGTAATTTTTACTACAACGTAGGTACTGTGTCTGAAAAAGTGGAGTTTGGGGGTCGGGCCAGTCTCTACTGGAATTAATCCTATATGTTCTGTTGTTCACTTTACGCGGTTTTCACTTTCCGCGGTACCCCAGGGGTTCAATTGACCGCGTAAATCGGGGTACTACTGTATTGGGATACATATACCATAACATAATGGCACCAAAAATAATAAATGATGTTACATACATCATCTCAGATAATAATAATAAATGGTGTTACATGTTACAAAATACACCCTCATATCGGTAGATAAAGTGCACACTCAAAATTTTCCTTACAGAACTCAAATTTCAATGTTCATAGGTCATGAAAGTTTCTTTTCCGCGATTGGTCAAATGCTTACAGGACACCCTGAGATTTAACAAAGATTTCTCAAGCTAGGACATAGACGAACGGACCCCATCAAGTCGAAGGAATGATTTGTTTGCCCTTAATCTAGAGTCATGTCGCACTCGCGAGAGGCAGCAACATTCAAGGGACTCCGAACGAGCGGGTATTCCCAAGAATCCAATGCTAACGAAACGGTCCTCATGAGAACACCACCAAACCAAAAACTGTCTGTACTTATGGCATTCATTTGCCATGTAGAACTAATAGCGCCATATTTCTATGCCCAAATACTCCCTGAAAGTCACGAACTCTACACCTATATACCAACAACACCCAGCCTACATAGGACTTACCAACCAGAACTTGAGAATTCACCACTGGTATCTTTACTCAAACTAGTAACAGATACCCTTCAGATGATTGCATAACTGCCAATACATCTTCCAATCTCTATGTCTTTTACTGCAAATTGACCATTCCTCTGCAAAATATTTTCAATAAAAAAAACAAAAACATCAATTCTTTACCTCTCCCTTTAACACAAGTTACTTATAACTGACTGCACACTTCACTATCAACTACACATCATCAGCCAATGGGGGTCACTTAAAAAGCCCACTGCTTTTTAAAGATCCAATCTCACCACGGGTTTTCTCGTCCTTACGGGAAATCGTGGAGCAGGAGCAACTACTGTTCTCTCCTCATCCCGTATAGCATCTCTCTCATCAGGCTCTGATTCTGAGGAAGAATCATTAGGGGGAACCTGGATGTCATTTACATGGACAAACATATCTCTGTTGATACAACTTTTCACCTTTTCTGCTGCTCATCGGATTACTTCTGTCTCATCTGAAAGGTGGGTTAACTCATACGCTGCACCATTGGGTATGACCTCAGTTACTGTATATGGGCCCTTCCACTTAGCATTTAATTTCCTACTGGTACCTGGGATAGGAGCTTCATCTCTCACCCAAACAGTTTCCCCAAGCTGTACTGTCTGATTGACTCTATCTCGGTCTGCTACTTTCCGGAATTCTCTAGACATTCGTTCAGAAATTTCTTTAATTACTCTGTGAGCTTCTCTCAACCCTTCAGTACTCTCGTTTTCTATTATTGGTCACTCAATTCCCACTTGTCTCTGTGCATGCCGGGAGAAGAATGCGAAGTGTGGCTGCACTCCAGTCGTTGTGTGAACAGAAGTGTTCAACGCATATTGGGTCGGACCCAAGAATCGTGGCCAGCGACGCGGGTTATCTTCGCACATGATTGACAAAATGTTCTTAAAAGTTCGGTGCATCCTCTCCATGATACTGTTACCTCAGGGGTGGTAAGGCAAGAAACGACGGGGATCATCTTCCAAATTGTACTCTAATCGCACAAACTCCTCCCAGGCAACTTCCAGGGGGATTTGTTTCACCAACAATTTCCGCAAGGCTACTTTAAGTTTATCCCAATCTTCCTCATCAGTATCAAGTTCTACTTGGACCATGGCTTCAACTTGCTGGTCCATGCGGTCGGTAGCTACATGCCATCTATCCCTTGAGCTAACTGCGTTATACTCTACTTTCTTACAGAATTTAGTTATGATGTCGTCTGCATTAAGGCCAACGAGGTTGTCAATGGACAGCCTCGGAATGTATTGGTGGTAATGGGGGCCAGGAGATCGGCTGGGTATATCGTTAGGAGGGGACAAATGTGGAAGCACGGCAGGGAGAGTAGGTATAGCCGGTTCTTCCCTCCGTTCATCAAGCAACGCTTGTTGTCTCCTTACTGTATCCATAGACTCAGCGAGTTTAGCCCGAAGAGCCTGGACTTCTGTTGCTAGTTCAACCGCGGTTTTGGCCGTCATGGTCCCCTGATTCGCGTTAGCATCTGCCATCGTGTTACAACAAATCAATACTATAACCCACTGTAAATACAATAACATGCACAGTGCTCACTCAAGACCCAAGGACTGGTACTCAACTGATTTTCTGCAATACGACTTAACATTCCATGCATCAACTATTCAAAATACTGTTCAAATTATTAATATCCCAAAAGATAATATTATTGCATGAGAAATACACCGAGACAATTTGCTATTCACACAAACTCTATATGGTGCAACACTGCGTGAACACTTCACGAATTTCTGTACACACAATTCCGGGTCCATACACTTGTATAACACTTAACATATACCGTATCACCATAAGGTCCTCACATATATAATACTGTATTCTGAAAGTATACTGGCATTAGAGTTCACATAACACAACGTTTCACCAAATAATGAACCGTTAGCACCTGATTAAAATACACTTTACAATTATAGCATACACATAGAAATATTAATATAAGGAACTGTAAACACCCCGAGATATTAAGTAAATGGAATATATATCCTACCTAACACATAAACTAAAGAATATTACAAGTACAAAATTAGCATCCACTTTACCTTTGCATATAGTGCAATGCTTCTGTTAGCAACTCAGAATTAAAACACTGGGCACTCCCATGATGAAAACATTTCACAAACTAGTGCCACGGTCCGAACATGTACTCACTGTCTGTAAGTAATACTGAGTTAACAACGGAAAAAAAATTTGGGCAGATTGTTACACATCAAACTTCTTCAAATATAAATGAACCTTATTCACACTCTACACTCAAGTTATCATTGCAGGTATCATTTACTTTAAACAAGACTTTCTTTTCCTAACCTAACTCCGAGGTATTTCTTTGACTTATTTCACTTTCTCTGCAAACCACCACAAAAATCTGTACCTTGGAAAAATATGGAACAAAATTATTAGCAATCTGAAATACTCATTAGTTACAGTGGAATAGTTATTAAATACCCGTACAGAGAAATGGTTATAACTCGGTTAAAACTACAGTATCACAGTCATTCCTCCCAACTACGATCACTACTGGGTGTAATCACTTGACACTCACACTCACACCACTACTGGGTGGAAGTAACACTCACACCACTACTGGGTGGTACTGGGTGGACATACTCAATAACACTCACACCACTACTGGGTGGACATACTCAATAACACTCACACCACTACTGGGTGGACATACTCAATAACACTCACACCACTACTGGGTGGACATACTCAATAACACTCACACCACTACTGGGTGGTAGGTCACACCACTACTGGGTGGACATTACTCAATATGGACTATGGGTGGAGATAACACACACCACTAGGTACTCAATAACACTCACACCACTACTGGGTGATGGTACAACACCCACACCACTACTGGGTGGACATACTCAATAACACTCACACCACTACTGGGTGGACCACTACTGGACAATAACACTCACACCACTACTGGGTGGACATACTCAATAACACTCCACACCATGGACACTCAATAACACTCACACCACTACTGGGTGGACATACTCAATAACACTCACACCACTACTGGGTGGACATAACACTCACCATAACATACTCTCACACCACTACTGGGTGGACATACTCAATAACACTCACACCACTACTGGGTGGACATACTCAATAACACTCACACCACTACTGGGTGGACATACTCAATAACACTCACACCACTACTGGGTGGACATACTCAATAACACTCACACCACTACTGGGTGGACATACTCAATAACACTCACACCACTACTGGGTGGACATACTCAATAACACTCACACCACTACTGGGTGGACATACTCAATAACACTCACACCACTACTGGGTGGACATACTCAATAACACTCACACCACTACTGGGTGGACATGCTCAATAACACTCACACCACTACTGGGTGGACATGCTCAATAACACATAAACTCTTATAGTAACTTAGCACCATTAAGACCAGGGGCAACTACCACTACAACACTCAGTCGTCAGGAGTGATACTCAAGCAACCGCCATGGGGTCCCGCCACCATGTGGTACTTTCCAACGAACTCTGAAGATCCCAGTGGAATAACACCACCACACCATAGCCCTACTGAGTTAGACACTCATCCACCAATGATGGGGGCTGGTAGTTGTGTGTGGCTTGGTGATCCGGGGTCACCTCGCGGGCCGAGCGTTAGGGTCAGACTGGCCAGCTATGGGGCCATAGGTAGTCTGAAGTGTCTGACGGTCGGGTCTCACGAAGATAACTGATCCTACTGGACCTCGGACATCTCTCCAGACATAGTGGATACAACATCCACCCTACAGACACGGCCTAGGCTGCGTTAGGGACCTGTATGGGTGAAGGGGCGAGCACTTACTAACTGTGACAACGACATCACGTTTCAGGGGACGTTAAAGACGTAAACATTATTTCACTCAGAGCATATCAACTACGTTACTGTAACACTTGCACAATCAACTATTAATTGGGTCAACTCACTTAAAGAAGGGCGAATTACAACACAGAGTGGAATGACCTTCCTGTATGGGTGAAGGGGCGCGCACTTACTAACGGTTGAAATGCCCGCGGCACCCTCACTCAAACTAGGTCAGGGATTCCACCTACTTCTATTTCGATGAATTACTTTACTGTGCACTCTGACGTTGAAACTGAGACTACGAACTCAGTTTCATTCCCTACTATTATCTTCACTAACAATGCTGACTGAGCTATGAAAAGCAAAAATTACATTGATTACAAAGGGTTGGATGGCAACAGGTCCCAACATACAGAGTCTTGCTACAAAATCCGCGGATTATATTCAAAGTTCCCTTTAGACAAAGACGGCCTCTCGATGACGTCATCAAGGAAACAGAGAAAACGGGGGACGTTTCCACTGGGGGACTCGGAAGATTTTGTGGACATTTGAGCATAATATGAATCCTTAAGGTTTTCAGGTTAGCCGTCATCACGATCATGACATCAGAATATGTTTATGTCTCTCATAGTGGCAAGACCCCTGGGTAATGAGTCACCTATCATAATGTACTCTGACAGTTGCCACCGTACAGTATAGCAGTAAAGAAATATAACTGGGGCTTCTTTTATATAAATTTACATCTGAAGTACATCAATTAATAAATGTAAAAACTCTTCAGTATACTTGTGTATTTTTGTGCACCAAAACATTTGAGCAAAACACACAACTTGAAGTTCTGTACAACATTATGATAATCTGTACAGTGCATAAATAATGTGCTTGGAGGAGTGTGTTCACAACACCACACAAATGGTATCTTGAAATGGTCAAGTTCTCTTGATACGATAAAACACATTTTTCTATTGAATTCTTATTTTACTAAAGAGAAAGAAAACCAAGTTTAAAATATATTGGTGTTTATAGTACAAAATGAATACAATATTTAGCAATACACTTAAGAGAGTTTACATACAACTCATCTATACAAGAAAGACATCTGTCAAAACCAAATTTTTGTAACCGTATCAGTAATTCATAACTTATGAATGTGCCCCAAGTTTTTGAACTATTAAAGAGAAGAATGTTGGCAGTTCCATAACTTCTTGTTAAGTGATGGCAGGTGTCCCTCCCTATGGTTCTTCACCTCTCTACAATGCCTCCTGCTGGTCTACTATAAATTCTTCAACTCCTAACTGTACAAAGGGAATGTCTTATTCTGTTTCTTTATCATATTTCTGAACTCTTTGTTTTGTTCTGCAGACTTTGCAGAGACAACTTACATCCTCTCCACACACACTGAGAGCAAGTTGTTACCGGGGTTGGGCTGGGTTGTCTGTACTTGGGGAAAAAAACCAAAAACAGTGAGTTGACAAAAGCTACATGTAGGTTCCTGTGTTGTGTAATCCTCAAAAAGCAGAGCTCATCAACCATTATGTACAGTGGTGTAGTATATGACAAGCTGTGCACTGTGAGAGTTATAGAGTATTAGGACTGTAGTCTCCAACACCCACATGGTTCACCACACCTGTGTCACTTCTTTTAGGCCACAACATGACACAACTGTACATGATAGTATCACAGCCTGGCTTGGTTCTCATAGTTTTAAAGATATCTACTGTATTCATTTTTTTTGTTCAGTAACATTGTACAATACAGTGTATCACATTTCCTCTGTGATTTAAAAAACAATCATCAAATTGGTAAGTAACTTTACCAGACAATTTATTTACCATACACAATATTGTTGGCAGAAGCTGAACACCTAAGCATTCATATATACAGTACAGTCTCTCCTCGACTTACGACGGCCATGGTCGTATAAAATATTTTTCAACGTATTTTCGAGTCCCGACGTCAGTGATTGCGCTGTGTACTGAAATTTTTTTGTTTGTAATTCCCTTTAAAATGACTGGCAAGCGTAAAAGTGTGTGTGTGTGTGTGTGTGTGAGAAAGAAAATGTGGACAATGTTTTGAGTTAAACAGAACACAGGTAAATCAACAATCAAAGGTAAGACTTAAAACACCAAAACCCTGTACAGTGGTCCCTCGATTAACAATCACAATTGGTTCTACAGTCAGTTGTCAACCGAAAATTTCGTTAACTGAATATTATTTCAAATGGATATTGGGGAATTGGTTCCAACTCACAGAAAAAGTATACATACAAAGTACAGTACACAGGTGTACTGTACTGTGTTAGGGGTGGACGCAGGTGAGCTGTACTGTGTCAGGTGGATGCAGGTGTACTGTACTGTGTTAGGGGTGGACGCAGGTGTACTGTACTGTGTTAGGGGTGGACGCAGGTGTACTGTACTGTGTTACGGGTGGACGCAGGTGTACTGTACTGTGTTAGGGGTGGACGCAGGTGTACTGTACTGTGTTAGGGGTGGACACAGGTGTACTGTACTGTGTTAGGGGTGGACACAGGTGTACTGTACTGTGTTAGGGGTGGACACAGGTGTACTGTACTATGTTAGGGGTGGACGCAGGTGTACACTACAGTATAGACACTACAGTAAATTACAGTACAGTATAATACAGTACAGTACTCTATAGTACAGTACAGTATAATACAGTACAGTATAGTACAGCACAGCATAATACAGTACACTACAGTACAGAACATTACAGAACTGTACAGTGCAGTAGAGCACAGTACAGTCCAGTACACTACAGTTTAGTACAGGAGAGCACAGTATTGTACAGTACAGTGTAGTACAGAACAGTAATCTACAGTACTGTACAATGCAGTAGAATACAGTACAGTACACCACACTACACTACTTTACACTACAGTACACCACACTACGCTACACTACACCACACTACAGTACACCACACTACACTACACTATGCTACACTACAGTACACCACACTACACTACACTACACCACACTACACTACAGTACACCACACTACACTACATTACAGTACACCACACGGTCAAAATACCCTTGACCTTATCTTAACAGACTTAGCGGACCAGTACCAACCACCTCAACCACTGCCTCCTATCGGGTGTAGCACACACCTATCAGTGCTCTGGTCCCCAGCTGCCACTCCCACTCAAGTACAGAGACCCTACATCAAGACCTACAGGCCGATTACTGACTCTGCAGTGCGTCTCTTCGGGCAGTGGATAGTTCACCATCCCTGGACTGAAGTACTTAGTGTGGATGATGTGGAAACCAAATGGATAAATTATACCAACACCACCACGGAAGCTCACCACCACTTTTTCCCCGAGAAGTCCGTCAGATCTCACCCAGCTGATTTGCCCTGGATCACACCTCGGATCAAAAGACTTATGCAACAGAGAGACAGAGCCTTTCATCTCAATGACCACAACCACTACAGGTCCCTATGCAACCGCGTCATCCGCGAAATACGCACTGCAAAGAAGTCTCACTACTCAACCAAGTTGCAATACCTGAAGCAGACCAACATCAGTCAATGGTATGGTAAGCTTTAAGAACTCAGCAGACTAAACAATAAGACACATCCCCTCCCCTTCCTTAGCCATCTCACTAATGTTGACGCAGCCGAGCAATCAAATAACCATTTCGCTACTATATGCCAGACGCTCCCACGGCTTGACACAACCACTCTCCCTGCTTACCTACCAGCCCCCCTTCCCACTGACTTAGTAGAAGAATTTGAAGTAGGAAAAGGTCTGGACAAACTGAAGTTAAAACGTTCAACCACCTCCATTGACTTACCAATGAAACTCTTCAAGGAGTTCTACCCGGAACTAGCTAAACCCCTCTGCTCCATCATCAATGCTTCTCTCAGTCAAGCCAGATGCCCAGCTGAATGGAAGACCTCTTATGTATCACCAGTGCCCAAGTCAACCAGCCCACAATCCTTAAATCAGCTACGACCTATTGCAATCACCCCAATACCCAGCCTAATCTGTGAAAGTTTTGTGTTTGACTGGGCTTATGCTGATATTGCAGGAGTCGTAGACCCTCAGCAATTTGGCAATATGAAAACTTCCTCCACCACTCACTGTCTTGTCAGCTTTCTCGATTACATATACCGCCATCTCGAGAAACGAAAAACGTCTGTAGCTGTCGCCTTCATTGATTTCACTAAAGCATTCGACCTAGTCAACCACAATATAATCATCAACAAAGCTATTGACCTCGGGCTTCGGAGAAGTCTTATACCATGGCTTACAGACTTCCTCAGTGACCGACACCAAGCTGTACGCTTCCGAGGGGCTGTCTCCACCTTTCAGTCACTCACCTGT
Organism: Homarus americanus; assembly: GCF_018991925.1. Taxonomy (NCBI): domain Eukaryota; kingdom Metazoa; phylum Arthropoda; class Malacostraca; order Decapoda; family Nephropidae; genus Homarus; species Homarus americanus. Next base: position 58,251 of record NW_024715917.1, on the reverse strand, counting down.
GGCGTCCCCCAAGGCACCAAGATGGGACCACTCTGCTTCCTTATGCTCATCAATGATGCCCTTAGAGAAACCCCTGCTCGCTGGAAATATGTCGACGACTCCACCATTGGGATCAGCGTCAACAATTCTGCTCCCGACTATACCGCCCTTCAGGATTTATTGAACAGTCTCCAAAACTGGGCCACCAACAACCACGTCACCATCAACCATACCAAGACCATGGTTATGCACATCAACCTCTCCTCCGACATTGTCCCACCTCCTTCCATTACTTTAGGTCCGAACACACTCCAGGTTGTAGATTCCACGAAGCTCCTCGGCGTCACCATAGACAACAAACTAAATTGGAAACCACACGTCAGTGAAGTTGTCAAATCCTCCAGTTTCCGTCTCCACCTCCTCCGCCGACTCAAGTCCCTCGGAGTTCCTGCACCCGAGCTCCTCAGTGTTTACACAACATTCAAACTTCCCAAGCTCACCTATGCCTCCCCTACCTGGTCTTCCTCCCTAAATGCCACACAACGTAAACACCTAGAAAAAGTGCAAAAGAGGGCATGCAAGATTATTCTCTCCCCTTCCTACTCCACATATCAAGAAGCGCTCAACACACTGACCCTCTCGGCTCTCACTGACCATTACCACGACCTCATCTGCAAATTTGGTGAGAAGCTTCTGCACCATCCTCGACACCGGCTCCTACTACCACCTAAGATCCCTCGCCCGAGAATTGCTGTTCGACACTACAACCGCATTCATCCCATACGAACACGAACTGATCACTATAAGAACAGCCCAGTCCCAACCATTGTAAAAGTTATCAATAACTTTTTATAAACCAGTGTATTCACTCCCAGTAAATCCTACCTTTTGCACTGTCACTATGTTAAAATGCCCTGTAGTTTGAGCTTTTCCCCACCTAGTTATTATATATCATATTTGTATCACTTATGTTACTTGTATATTATTTGTCAATCAAGAGACCCATTCACCAATTATGTAACTGTATATTTTCACCCTTCCAGCTGCTATGCTCTTTCAATAAACCGTTAATTATTATTATTATTATTAAGTGAGACACAGTGCACAGCTACATTAACACCCTGACAGGTTAAACAGAGGGATGGATAATGTTGCAGCCTGTCACCTTCCATGTTTCCACAATACAAATGGGAAGCCATATATATGCAAGGCAGATATAGACCATTCATGAAATGACCTTGACTGCAAGGTCAGAGGTCACAGGTATATTTTGGATTTTTTTAAACAATCTTCATGCCACACAGCTGCACCGAGCACATGTACGATGCAGCACAATATAAAGTTGTGAAATAAACCCCGAGGAAAATAAAGCGGCGTGAGCACTACAGTACAGTACAGTGGTCCCTCGGTTAACGAACACAATCCGTTCTAGAAGGTTGCTTGTTAACCGAAACCATTATTTCAATGGGTTTTTGGGTAATTGGTTCCAGCTCACCGAAAATTGCCTAAATTCGACAAAAAAGGTAGAAAAATACACTTACTTTGAGGTGTGTATGTAGAAGGCTCCTGGATGATGATGATGATGATGGGAATTAGAATGGGGGTGGAGGAGAAGGGAGAAGAGAAGGCATTGGGGTGGAAGAGAAGTCACCCCATGGCGCCATTTCACCCATAAAATTTTAGTTCTCTTGGTGTAATTCAAGATTATTTTCTTTAAATCAACACTGCACTGCATTATATATTGTCAATATGTAAAATAAATTTCAAAATGACCAATAATTTGCTTGCAAACACAGAAAAAAAGCATTTAGTTGAAGAGTCTCAAGCAAGATGTTACCTCCACTGAAAAGACACAAAGACTGATGCCTGTTTGGTGTGTTGAGAGGCTGGATGGTGCACATAAAACTAGTTTCATTACCTTCAATTATGTTCAATAATTGTTAAAATGACTAAAAAAATTAATATTAAACTTTTAAAATTATTGAATAGTATAAACTTCTTGATATTTGCTAAAATGATAAGGAATTTAAGCCCTAGAACCGATTACTGTACTGGCGGACTAATACTACAGCTGGTGGACCGCCAAATGCAAGTGAAAACATGTTGAGGTCGGCTCGTAAGAAACTCGTTAATCGAGGGATTGCTCGTTAAACAAAGTTAAGAATCTTATGGAAGGTAACTCGTTAACCGAAATCTCGTTAACCGAGGCGCTCATTAACCGAGGGACCACTGTACCTACATACACTGTATTGAGAGGAATAATATTGGGTTGGAGAGTTTTAAAACATTGTCCACAAAATATGTGGATAAGATAATGACCATCAACACAACAAACTGTACAATGTGTCTTCCAAAGTTGTAGTGAGGCAATGTTGAGATATAATCTGGAATTAAAATGGTAAGAAAGAAAATAATGCTAAGTGTTCAGACGGCATAAATAGCCTCACCCGATACAGTATCTGAATGTCTTAAATCTAACTGACAAAGTACAGTAAAGTTAATGGTAAGAGTACACACACATGTAAACCTAACCTGAACAGAGGCATAAACATACACGAGTCATTCATCTCTTTAGAATTCTTCAATGTTTTAAGTATGAGTGTTTAGTGCTTCACATATTTAATAAATGGCAGCAGGCTTTAATAAACACAATATTTAACAATGATCAACTCCATATCACTCCCTTTATGTCTTATATTGTCCTGTACACTCACTCCATAAAGTATATTTACGATTTTGTGTGAGGCAATATGACAACAGATGAAGGATTTTGACAACCCTACTGAGACAACAGGAGTCACTGTGTTCATTCTGAAATTCATCGTTCGCCTCTGTAAAGATACTTTTGGGGTGTGTGTACATCAAGTAAACTGTCTGCTGCTCCTCCACACACCTCATCACCACCACAGTCTCCCCCACACACCTCTTCACCACCACAGTCTCCCCCACACACCTCACCACCGCCACCACAGTCTCACCCACACACCTCACCACCGCCACCACAGTCTCCCCCGCACACCTCACCACTGCCACCACAATCTCCCCAACACACCTCACCACCACAGTCTACCCCACATGTGTTAAGTCACTACATTACTGTACCTTATATACTGCATCTGAATGAAAATGGTAAAACACCATTATTGAGACACAAAGAGAAACACAAATGGTGCAGCACAGGAGAAAGGTAAATTACTCTGGTTCTGAATGATGACGACAGTTAGAGAGGCATTGTGGGATACTGTATAAAGGAGGATAAATTCTTGACTAGGAGGCAAATAATCTTGAGGTAAATGTAAAGTTACGAATACACAAGTTAAAGTTTACTTAGAAAATGACAGAGGAAGGAATCACCCACATCGACAAACCATAGTAATGAGCATAAAATAGAAATATAATGTGCTACCTACGTCCCCTGATAGTTATGTCTCCGACGATTAATAAATTTGAGCATAATGAAAGAAACGGTGCATGACTGAAATTTGCCACATTTGTTGGTGTTAGCGGCTGAGAACAAATCTGTATTGGTCCAAGGAGGGCAGTGATGCAGCCTCAATCTTCATCTAACCGAGTCTGACGATCACTATGACACATCCTAGCGTATATCCTCTTTATAATCATGGTACAATACAGTATCTAATTGACTGACTTATGTACAACAAACACTAAATAGTTCCAAGAAATATGTGGCTACATTTAAGAGTGTCACTTGTTACCTGATGTTCAGCTGACAATGGTTAGGTCAAGGTACAACATCTTACATGTGTGTGTGTGAGAGATTAAGACTTCATCACCACCACAGTACAGAATAATTTGACTTAAAGTTGACAAGTTGTATTACAAGTGTCACCAAGAACTGTAGTGCAGTTATGTAAATGATACAAAAGTATTATATTGCATTAAAATTATAATACTGTGTTCACAAAGTTGCTAAGAGTAAAGTCAATATATAGTACAACACATTATTCAATAACAAAATAATCACAAAGTACTTCTCAGTATATGTTGTACACATACAGTACATCATTGTTGTGCACAAACATCTCATAAAAAATCTTATTACTGTATGTAACAACATATTTCACAATTTAGTACCATTATCAAAATTAAAATCCAAAGTATCCTTATTCTCTCAACTTCATTTTGTCTAACAACCAACACAAGCGTAGAGTGACAGTTGAAGATCCATACAACACATTAATGTTTGTATAGTCAGTCGTATTCTTGACTTTTCTGTGTGTATGTACAGGAAGCCATAGTTGCTTCTCTGCCATGTTTTGTGAAGGGTCATAAGTACAGTTCCCTGCAGCCTTCCTGGTCTGTTCTTGTCATAATTTCCCACAACATCACTATGATTGGGGAAAGCCTTAATCACTCACGTTGTTGCCGCCCACTTTTACTACAACAACATATGAGGAAACGGCCCACCGCAACGGCTCTTAAGGTTCATCACAGTTTGTTGCCATCATAATACCTTCAGTTTGTTGCCATCACAATACCTTCAGTTTGTTGCCATCACAATACCTTCAGTTTGTTGCCATCACAATACCTTCAGTTTGTTGCCATCACAATACCTTTAGTTTGTTGCCATCACAATACCTTCAGTTTGTTGCCATCACAATACCTTCAGTTTGTTGCTATCACAATACCTTCAGTTTATTGCCATTACAATACCTTCAGTTTGTAATAAAATGTTATCAAAATGTCTTCCATTGTTTGTGGCAGTATAATGGTTAACCAGTAAGAGCTTTATTACCTCACTACACACCTGGTGACTCAGGTTATCTGCACCACCACATTTAAGCAAATATTCCCCCCACAATCCTCTATTGTGTCCCTCTTTTAACTCTATTTATAAAAGTTATCAAAATTTAAACTCACAGTTAATATTAGAGGAGTCTTCCCTGCTATTAACATAACAAGCCAAAACATTAAAGGTCCAAAAGTGATGTATATTCCTGAGGGCAGCTTTTCTAAACAAGCAGTATTAAAACCTACAATTTCTTTTTAAATTTGGAAACAGAGATCCTTACTTACATAATTATGAAAACACATGTCACGACTGACTACTTAAGGCAGTTGTTGCAGACCCGAACGGGGTGATCCCAGCCCCGTTCCTTGACTGGCTTAAGGTTCGGAGAACAGCCGTCACACACGCCCTGGCCACACGCCCGGCAGTGATGTAACGCTAGTCTGGTCCCAAATTCTCTCTCGCACACTATGCAGTTTTTAATAATTTCGTCCGGAATCCAATAGGATGGTCGTGTACTGTCCTTAAGAAACTCTGGAAAAAAAAATAGAATATTGATCACCAGACAGAGAAAATTTAAAGTGTGTGTGGTCATTACGACCACCAATGACCTATATTCAGGTTCAGCATGAACTTCGGAAAGAGCAGGGCATCCCAGTGGCCCCCCACCCTCCAGATCTGGTCCCCTGTGACTTCTGGCTGTTTCCGAAGTTCAAGTTGAACCTCGAGGGGAAGAAGATCATGGACAGAACACATCACAGAAGGTGTTCAGCCTCACCAACAAGGACTTCCAGAACTGGGAGGAGGAAATTCAGCACTGTATTGAGGCTTCTGAAGAATATTTTAAGGGTGACTAAGTTTCACTGTAATATCTGAAAAATAAAGATTCTATGAAGCCAGTCCGGGAACTTTTGGATCACACCTCGTATGTGTGTGTGTGTGTGTGTGTGTGCGTGTGTGTGTGTGTAGACACACACACACACACAAAACACACACAAATAAATAATAATGGCAAAATCCTCTCACAAATAATCAGAAACTTAACAAAAATGTATTAAAAATGTGAGTTTACCCTCAAATCAACTCCGTGCTTTGTAATAACTTTAACAACAAAACACGAAGTTGACTTGAGGGAAGACTGTAGCGTACTGTAAGTGGCCAGCACTACAAGACCGTCACATTTTTAATAAATTTGTTTCAGATTATTTGTGAGAGGATTTTCCTATTATTATTTATTTGTATGTGTTTTGTGTGTGTGTCTACACACTCACACATATTTACAATACAGGTCGAGGAAATTACTGTCTCTAGAACAAATGGTTCCCTGTCCCAGCTGCAAAAATGACGGCAACTTTAAAACTACCCTTAAACATTCTTGGGCACATCCAGGGTGTCATCCGCAAATAATCGTGGTCCGCAAATTGTCAGGGCATGATTTAATTAGTGAACCTATGAAATAATTCAAGATACTGTATTTATATTATTTAAAAAGTTAATCATGCTGTGCCTATCAGCTTTAAATCACCTTCATATACATTATCTTAAATATATAGATTATCTTTACAATATAAACAAACTAGTTTTCACTTTACCAAAAAATTTTGTTTGACGTCAAAAAGAGGGTTGGCAAAAATCATTGTTGTTTTTTAAACCCAAAAAACATTGATTTAAAAAGAAAAAACAGTTTTGTTTTTGGTTTTAATGCTGTTATGTTGGTTTTAATAAGTTATATATATTTGTAGCTCTTATTAAAACTTTGTAATATGCTATTAATCATAAACATAATTATTCAGGATGATTCAGCAATTATATACAGTACAGTACAGTATACTCTTTTGAATCTAAAAAAAGTCATTGTGAAAAAGACAAATTTGAGAAAAACAAACTTTGATCAATCACCCAGACTCCTCCTACATGTTTAAAGGCAAAAACTTAGCTTAAGTTCATCTTAATAAAGTTGAAAGTTTTAAAGAATTCCTTTAAGTTCAGTTGGAGAGAGAGAGATGGACAGTGGCAACTTGGCTCCTCAGGACCCATATAATACTGTACATGATCTGAACACATTAGAATCAGAGCCCAGCCATAAACAGTGGCAACTTGGCTCCCTTATAATCAGGATTTAAGATGTGTGCAGCCCTGTAAGACTGCTTATTATAGTTCACATCCGTGTATAGACTGAACAACCACAGAGAAATAACACCCACATTTATTTCACATGTTTCACTTTCTTCCCCATTTACTGTTGCTCTGCTGTTCTTATACAAGGTTTTTACGGCCTTCCTCCCACCCCACAATGCTCTTCTGTTCACCCTATCATTTGCCTTTTCCAAATACATTATAAATAATTAAAACCATCTGTAAGTAATAAAAACCAACAAAAACTAATTAAAACCAATAAAAATGGCTGTGATAAGAACAAATCTATTTGGGGGAGGATTAAACCAAAGTTTAAACCATTGGTTTAAGTTGGTCAACCCCGTACCCCGTACCCATCAGTTGACTTACCTATTGGATATTTTGCCACAGAAGCCAATGTTCCAGAAATGACTTCACTGACTTGTCGAGCGCGTACCGTTCGCTCGTCATTGTTACTATCATAGTCTGCGGAAGGAAGGAAGGAAGGAGGTGGAGAAGTAGCAGCACACAATGAAGAACACATGCAAGTACACACGCACTCACACACGTACACACGCATGCACACAAGTACGTACACACGCACGCAGTTTCAGTGTTACAAATAAATGAACTCAACTTACAAGTATTTTTTTTTATGAGGTTTCAACTACAGTATACACGGATTACCCCGAGGGTTAGGTTACAATTTCTAATTTCAAACTCAAAATTTTCTAAAATTTTATGTCAAGTGCAAACTATAGCATGTTTATATTCAAATCAATCACTATCTTATAAGAATCTCAGTAAAGTAAATTATATTCTCCCAGGTCAGTTCTGTGACATTTTATAAGCAAAAACAAAAACTCACACTGAAGGACATAAATAAATACTTCACTAGACCTTCCGGCACCAGCTGTCAAACACACCCCCCCTCCCTCTTCCCAGCCAGAGTTTGGTGGTTTTAGGCTTACAGTTTTTATCTTATAAAATATCACAGACTAAAGTTTGGAGAATATAATTTGCATTGCCAGAATCCTTGCAAGACAGCGAATAATTTGAATATGAAGCCTGAGATTCAGACTTGTGAATCAGAAGCATTTATGGACAGAATAATGCATCAGCATCTAGTGCTATGAGTTCATGGGTCAGGAGACTTGCTAGGGGAGTGAACACTGTATTTAATAGTGCAAAGGTCCCACTTGGCATAAGTGTTCCTTGGGGCAAGAGGAAAAAATTTATCCAAAGAAACACTTTGTCTCTACGCATAGAACCTAATAATTAGCATAAATTATGCTAATTAGCTCCTAAAAGAAGGCAATTTCTAATTTTTAAACAATTGTGTGCACTCTCAAATAAAAGTTACCAATAATTCGTGTTAATGCAGTGTTTTGGTCTCAGCTGTGGCCTCAGAAAATGCACATTACAGTTTAAATGCCAACATCATATGTTTAATGCATCAAGTGTTTCTTTAATATAGCTAATGGCAACTATCCTGGAATTCACCTTTAAAACACCTCTTATCACACATGATGTACCAGAAATTATTTTCTCAACCCAAAATTAGAATAAATTGATATATCACACGTTTGTAGATCAAATGGTTCACAAGTTGTAAACAACTGTACGCCGACACTCAAGATGGTGGTCAGTGACCATCTTAGATTTGAGGGTAAAAATGGCCGCCAATTGTCAAAATAGCCCCCAAAATGGTTTCCTGACCCTAAAATTAGCCAGGTTCAATTAATCACATGTTTCTAGGTGAAATGGTTTGAAAGTTAGAAATTGCCTTCTTTTACGAGCTAATTAGCATAATTTATGCTAATTATTGGGTTCTATGCATAGAGACAAAGTGTTTCTTTGGATAAATTTATTCCTCTTGCCCCAAGGAACACTTATGCCAAGTGGGACCTTTGCACTATGATATGCAGTAATCACCATTTTTTTAGCCCTTAGCAAGTCTACTAAGAGGCAACAGGACTTTTGTTTGAGACTGTCCAGTACTGAAGGTCCAGCCATGACTTACCTTCTGCTCCTGTGTCCGGGTTATTCCTGGTTTTGTAACAATTTTTGCACACTCTGACAGGTTCGTCACCCCATCCCATTTCGGGCACAGTCATTTTAACATCAGAACAGTTGTCACAGAAACCTTCCCCACACTTGCGACAGTGGTGGATGGTGTCGAGGGGTTCTTGGCACATCTTACAATGCTGCGTTGGAAGAAAGTTTAAAATGTCTTAAAATCGGGATGGTTTAATAAATTGAGTATATCTAATATTGATTATTACTTTACTACACAGAGAATAAGAAATACTTATAAAGAACATAAGCTTACTGTGCATAAGTGATTGGGGGTCCAGTATGCTGGGTTGACCTGGTTTGTCAGCCATGAGGACACAACTTTTGCAGGAGGAGCTGATATTGTTGAGATAGCTGAGCCCAGAGCTGCCACACCTTCCAGTACCTTGTAAAGTTATGACTGTCAATAACCTGAGAGCTACTCGTACTGGATGCCGCTCAACGTCTGGGGTAAACATTGTGTTTTTAAGGGTTTCTGGAGGTCATTGTGTTTGATGATGTCTGGACACTTGGTGTAAACTACAAAAAACAGAAGATGTTAACAAAGTTAACGAGTAAAAGTGTTGTAGTATGGTCAGTAAATTTAGGCTTAACAACTTTGCAATTATATATTAATTTATCCCAGACTGTGATGTGCAAGTCAGTCACATATACAGTACTACAAATGTTCCTCAGACTCACAGTGAGGCAGAATCCCTCTGTACAGAAATGAAGAAGTTCAAGTTCCTTGCTGCTCTCATATTTTGGTATGATATTTTGTTCCATGTAAATGCTGTCAACAAAGAACTACAAGGTGAACCCATAGGATTAGTTAGTGCAGTTCAGAGCTGAGAGAACACTTGCAGATGGTTAAAGGAATATCGACAGAATGGTATTCAAAGCGCTGTAATAGCTGCTAGAGAAAGGATGTTAGAATCAAGAGATAGAAGAAAATGGTCACCTATGAAGCTGATGACCAATCTGTTACAGACGTACAAGAGTTTTTCCGTGTAAACTGCTTTCTTGAGATAATAGAAGTAGCTATTTCATCTCTGTACAGCAGATTAAAGCAACTAAGAAAACATCACAAGATATTTGGATTTACGTATATAATTTTTATCGGTTATCAAAGTCCGAGATAAAAAGTTGTGCCTCAAAGCTAGAAGTCATGCTCACATTTGACAAAGACGGTCACATGCTCACAGAAGAGACAGACACTCTGAAGTCTGTCTTGCCAGTTTCGGCCATTGGAGACCCTCTCAAAATGTCGCAATTTTTTTCTGTTAACACATGATCAGCAAACTTTCCAAAATTTTGGATTGCTCTCAAGATCCTTCTCACTATTCCAGTGACAGTTGCATCAGGTGAAATAAGCTTTTCTAAGCTGAAATTGATAAAGACCTATCAGAGCTCAACCATGTTGCAAGAGCACCTGAATGACCTGGCCATTTTATCTACTGAACATTAAATTACCAGAAACTTGGGTGATCTCATACATGATTTTGCTTCCATTAAATCTTGAAAGGCATTTGTTTGAAAAAAATCCCATCTCCTCTTGAGTGACCATATCATTATTCATTTATATTGTATAAGGTGCATTCAGAAACATTATTTAAAGAATGTAGTTTGTATTTTTCATTAATTGTATTGTTTTTGGGGGAAAAGAGGGTAAAAAACCACACAAAAGATATGAAAAGGTCACACTTGGGAATGCATCTAATTATTATTGCTTTATTTTAATGGTAATTAATGATTCACGATACGATGATTCACCTTAAACTGTAATATTGGAGGACACATGACCGTCGTTATTCGAGGCTTTACTGTAAATATGAAAAAATGTTACATTACACAACCATCACTTCACTTCTCAAACAATAAAAATAAATTATTTCAGGGAGTTGGGTAAACACTGCAATCCAGGAGTTGAGACAGCCCACAGTTATGGACGCGGCTCACACTCACGGTCTGACTGCTGAGATAATACTGTGCATTTATCGTTCTGGTCTTCCCTTCCTATGGGCCTCCAGAGTTGCTAATTAGTTAATTTGATAATACTTGCTACTGTGATGCATCAAAATTTGACACAATTTTGTTGAAAACTTAATTTTCAACTAATTTTTTAAAGTTTGGTGACTTAATTTGCCACCGTGAAGTTGGTCTTATCATGAATATGATGCAAATCGCGTCATCGGGCATGAGAGAATTAAATCATTGGATAATATTATAATTATCCTCTACATCTCTCTCTTAAGAGGAGTGACTGCTGTACAGTACGTACCTGTCTGCCAGCATGTGCTGCCCCTCCTAGGACAGTGCCGGGCCATACATGCTGGAACTCTTCCTTTACCACACACCTGTCAGGAGACTCGTTACCGTACCAGTACTGACGACTCCGGTAGATAATGCCACACTTCTCACACTCCAGCACATAACTGTAGTGGAACACAACCCTGTTATGTCTTATTAATTAGTGGTTTTAATCACTCATACCTTGTCAACACATCAATAAAGACAGTTAACTCTTCAACATGTAACACTTTTCTGTGATAAATATATTGCCAGAGATGTAGCCAATGATTTAAACAGGAGAGAGATAAGCTTCCTCTGGCCTGCTCTCTGCTGCAACATCATAAAATAAAATGATACAAATTATTCCAAAACAAAACTGCTAACAACTCCATTTTCTTCTACTCAGGAAGGTTTATTTCCCCAGACCAGAGATTCCAAGACCCACCATCCCTCTACCTCCCAACACTGTAGCATATGTCCCCTCAGTCACCTTATATACCTGCACTCAGTCACCATACACCTCTACAGTATTGTCTGTCGTGAGAAGTTTTTGTTTTTAGCCATCAAGCTCTTAAGTACACTGCCCGAAGTCCTTCAGTATACAGTCCCACTCTCCTGCCTCACTCTCACATATTCTACAGGAGAAAACATCAACATCACCACACTGCTCTCCCTTCACTACCTCCTCAATTACTTCATTATTCTCAGGAGCTTTTTTCAACATATTATCTACAGTTATTTCCTACTTCACCTACTGTAGTCTTCCAACACGTGATATCTATTATTATGTTCTAAAAAAACGTGGTCATCATGCCCACTTAATCAACACAAGGAATTATTTACCCCGCCCAGGCATATTTAGCGAGGCCCAGCCACGTGTTGTCCTTGGCCGATGATGTCTTGGGGACCACAATTCGTCTCTCCCCGTCACTGTCGCACTTCCGACAGAGGAACACCTGCAATAAGTGAGTGACTGGTTTATTATTAGACATGGGGAGAGGTTGTAACAAATGACATTAGAGTCGGGAACCTGACTAAAGTGACTGTGTAGTACTGTATGAACAGCTGCTACCATTAGCGAACCTACACAAGTGTGGAAAATGGTCATAAAACGATGATGATGACCACACAAGCTGGTCTGGTCTGGTCTGCTGCATCTGCTTAAGGCTTTAGTTTGGACATCAAGATAAAATAGAGCTAAAAATGTATTGCTTTATGACTCAATGTTACTCCCAATCCATTTTCAATGTTTTGGTCACTATAGAGAGCTCATACATAGTCACTGGCTGCTACAATAGCTTCAGACAGTATGTCGAAGAACTTCCCCCACCAAGCTTCACTTAAACTGAATTTAAAACAGTGAATTTATCAGAATTTCCCTAAGTTACCATCAACAGTAGTAGCTCCAAACATAGACGTGACAATAAGTGTATTATTGTCAAACACTTTCATCTTTTCATGCTGAGTCACAGGGAAGGTGAGGGAATACTAAGAGTGCAGGAGACCCAGAGAGCCAGACCAGCCAGTGAAATATAAATCAAGTCAAGAGAGAGTTATATGACCACAATACTTGTCTCATTCTTCACAAATATTCTTCCTTTAATAATGACAATGATTAATGTAACAGTTGACAAAAGAAGAAGTACAAAATTTAAATGAAGAATAATAAATAAAAATAATAACAAGAGGAGACGGCACAAGAAATATGTACATATAGTATAATAATTTAAGAGAAATATGTACATATAGTATAATAATTTAAGACAATGAGTACAATACAATCTTTGGAGCCTCTTTGACAATACTATTAGTTTTAACAGTGGCCATCAGTAGACTTAATAGTCAGCCATGATGTAAAGGAGTATTTCATTGGCCATAAAGTCATCCCAATATCTCACCTTATTCTCAAACTGATGGTGATATTTACACTGGCGCTCGGCCTCGTGATCTATGGAGCCACCGTCGTGGGTCGCGTGGTTCATGAAGAGAGAGCATCGTGCCTGGCAGGCGACACAAACGCTGGTGCAGGTGAAGTACTCGTCCGGGAAGGCCGGCTCGCTGCTCTGAATCTGCCCACTAAATTTTCTGTTTATTGTCTGCAGCAACAAGTGAGGTATTATTATTAGTGTTATAAAAGTTATGTGTGAAGAGATACTTCATATAAACTTTAAAAAATCATAAGCATGAAGGATTATAATAAGGAGGCAGTGAGAGAAGGGCGAACTGTCCACTCTCTTCTATGGTATCAGAAAATTTCATCCATTCTCTGTGTGAGGGTGACGTCCCCACAGTCCGCCCTTATCCACGTTTACGTTACCATTAGTCACGAGGGGTGAAATGGACGTGTGACTCCATAGAAGACGGAAGACAGACATTACTCAAAACACCTAGTGTGCTCTCTTCACTAAATGTGTAGACTTACTTCCAACATGTCGAGGATAATCTTTGGTCGTCGTGGCGACCGCACGCCGTTATTCTGTAGTTCCTCGGTGATGGCTTGTCTCATACGCTTAAAGTCCGTGTCGTTTCCGGTGTTGTGTTCACCAATATAATGTAAACTGTTAAAGCCGTCTATCTTGAGGTTTTGTTTTAAAAAGTTTTCTTTCAACTGTTCCTCTGGGTTGTGGCCGGCCTCTGAAACAAACACATTATACTCACTACCATCTACTGTAAAGCATTATACCGTCAATATACAGTAATATACAGTAATGTCTCCGACAGCCGGAATTGAAATTTTCTCGGAAAATTTGAAAATTTTTCTGAAGGGAACATTTTTTGGAAAATTCAGAGAAAATTTTGGGGATGGGGGATTTTTATTCTGGGTTTGAAAGATGAAAATCAAGGTCATTTTCTGGAAATTATGAGAAAAATTTTCCTTTACCCGGAAAATTCCGGGGACGAGGGATATTTTTACGGGTTCAAGAGATAATGTACTGCAATGCGCAATTTCTGGAATTTCAGAGATAATTTTTCCATTCCTCGGAAAATTCAAGGCATGGGGGATTTTTTTTTTACGGCTTTGAGAGAAGTGTCTCGTCGTGTGGAAATCTCTCATTGTGGGAAGAGCTCTGCACCAACTGTTCAAGCTAACATCACTGTATTGTAAAGTATCACACACAATACCTACAGTAAAGTCCCCATACACCATAAATGAAATATGGATTTGTGAATTAAAGTTGTTTGATAAATGTGTTTCTTCATCAATGTTCGGCCTAACACGGGGCAGAAGCAAGACTACACTACCTTCTTTGAGAACACTGGTGTGGCGGGTGTCGTGGAATATAAACACCGGGGGCCCGAAGATACAGTCGCACTCTGCCTTACGTGCTACGGCCTCCAAGTCAGCACGGAAATACCTGTAACACCAAAAGATACAGTACAGTACAGTATTATGCAGGCATATACAGTTTACAATGTACCTAGACTGTGCAGGTATATACAGTTTACAATGTACCTAGACTGTGCAGGTATATACAGTTTACAATGTACCTAGACTGTGCAGGTATATACAGTTTACACTGTACCTAGACTGTGCAGGTATATACAGTTTACACTGTACCTAGACTGTTGTCTCACCTGCCTCTTCATCAACCCAGAGTCAGAGGCCTCACAGGTATTTACCAATCAATATCTACCTAAAAGATTTTTCCTACTGGTACAGTATGTAAAAATGAGTTATTATATACAACTGTAAGTATAAAAGTCACCGATGTTTAACTCATACATGACACAGGAAGCCAAGTTGAGTGTGTCACCATATCACACCCAGTCCTCTTTACTAGGGTTTAAAAACATATAAAACAATAAATATTAAATCTTACATAACACTTGGGGTCACTCTTTAAAACTGAACCTCGATTTTTTTTTTTAATTTTACCAATATTAATTTCAAGACCAAGAGTTTATTTTACATTTTTGAGAAGAGGAGAAAGAGTTTGTACACTGAGGATGTAAATATGTGATAACAGTAGAAGGTATTAATACTTTACTCATAGTTCGTTACAGTAACTTACTTTGTGTAAGCTCTTGACGCCTCAGCCAAGAACTTGTACATGTCAGTGTTGAGTCTCTCTGAGCGTGTCCGGTATATGATGACATCTGACACTGCAAGTACCTGTCAAGGATAAACCATCATAACTACTGATGTTTGAGTACTGATTTATTATTATATGTTACCAAAATGCCCAGCTACCATGACTACAGATAGAGAATTTTTTTTTTTTTTTTTAAATCTGGATTCCCTGTCATTACCCTGAAGTCTGCAAGGTTGAGGAACATAACTCTAGATAGATATAAATACTTTACTGTATCCTCTTCACCACTGACCATATTTTAGGCACTTGGACAGTCACTAATGTCTCTGTTACGCACTGTTGGCAAGTACTGGGCAAACACCGGCTCCTGAATGTATCTGAACCTGCTCAGTGTTGGTCAAGTCTGGTCTTGTAAGAGTTCACACTCGGTGCCGTCACAACACTCTCTGGCACATTGTTCCAAGAGTTCATATTTCTTACCCCAAAAAGGTTTATTCATACAACTGTCTGTATTTGAGGCTGTGACCCCCAGCAGGGCGGGCATCAGCCAGCTCCAGGTATTGAGTAATGTCCTGAGGTGTTTATAAACTTTTATTGACTCACACCTTGCCTGTCTATAGTATAAACTAGGCAACTAAGTATTAATTATTACTCATATGATCAAAAGATACGTCCTGGAAATTTTGTTTTACCTGTGCATGACCTGTAGAATAGAAGAGGAATATTATGAAGGGGTAATAATGTAGAGGAAGGTACAGCAGTGCAGGAGAAGACAGACTGAGGGCCATGGGGGAGATGCACCACAAAGTGACCCAAAATATCACCTTCATGTACTGTACCAACTAAAGAAGAGAAACACGGCACCAGTTTAAACATCAACAGACCTTGAGCAACAGACGTTTACGCTGTTTGGAGCTGTTACTGATGCCCAACATGCCCTCTGTGTCCAGGACTAGAGCCTTGTTAGCACCATCATAAGCTCCCCACACACCAAGGGTACATGATGACTGGTTTGAACTGGTCCTGTAAATGTTAAACAATAAATAAGAAACATTGTACTGTGTTATCTCAATTGTGATATAATAAAATTGGTTATTATTTACCAAAGATGATACAGACATTTAAAATTGAGGCCAAATCTCCAGGTACTGTACAGTGTCTACAACAGTCTCCTGGACATGTGTGTTGTTACATCAAACATTAAGTGAGAATTTGTTGAATCCTTTTTAATTATCTTTATACTGTTGGTTAGTGACTTAAGATGATAATAACCTCAGGAAAATAAGCCATTTGTAACACAAAAATTCCTTAAGATTTATAATAAAGCTTCCAAGAGAAACATACCACAGTATTATATTTGTTAAAGTATACTGTACAGTATAGGACATATAAATGATTTACATCACAGTGTACAGTACTGCACCATCACAAATGGTGAACTATCTGACTCGCTGACCAACAGACAGTCAACCAACTTATAAGTCTCCATCCAACATAATCTAACCGAACTAATTCTAATCTCACCTAACATAATCTAACCATACCTGATCTAATCTAACCTAACATAATCTAACTCAACCCAACTCAACCCTAACCTAACCCTGCACTTTGAAGATATGTTTCAAAGGCTACTGGTAGTGGACTTACTTGAACACCTCGGCACCCTTGAAGAAGATCTGGTTCATGGTGTAAGACTTGCCCTCCCCAGTGTTGCCAAATATGGATACAACCTTCACCTGCAGGTCCTTATCTCGGGGACAACCCATCTTCTTGAGCAGCTCCTCCGCGTTCTTCACCTACGGAGGACAATAACTCGGTAAATAGGTGGAGTAATGATCTGAGGTTTAATAGGCGTCTAGAAAGTTTTATTAAATTCTCATTCAAAACAAAAGTGTTACCACGCTGACAAGATTTATAACTACAGACAGACACAGACATTGGGTCATGGTATAATCACTCTCTAAGGTGTCTCAGAAAATGTTTACACACTGCATTACAAATTTTGGTGGACATTAGTTAATTCTTGTTTTACAGCACCAACACTGTCCTCATGTGTCGAGGTGCACCACAAGTGTTGGTGTTGTAATACAAATATTCACACGAGCTCCACCGTAGGGCAGCGCGTACAATTTTCCGAGACCAAGTGACATACCATAAAACAATTTCCTTCCACTCCTGTGTAACATAATACAGTATACTGAACACAAACCTGCAACTCTTCTTTTTCATTTATAAGTTTGAAACATTGTTTCTCCGGGGGTCCCAGGTCAACACTACGCAGCTCATTGTTCAGTATGTCTGGGGTGATGTTGCTCTCTGTGGGGTGACAAATACCTTGTTATAATACTACACTATATTACAGTGCACCACCCATCACTGCCACCACCCATCACTGTCACCACCCATCACTGCCACCACCCATCACTACACCCATCACTATTACAGTCACCACCCATCACTGTCACCACCCATCACTGCCACCACCCATCACTGTCACCACCCATCACTGCCACCACCCATCACTGCCACCACCCATCACTGATATTATGATAACTTGATGTATTTCATACTATTTTATGTATGTATAAGTTAGCCATTGTATTACAGCGTAGACTATATCAACTTATATCATCATGTGTGTGTGTGTGTGGTGTATTGTGTGTGTGTGTGTTGTGTTGTGTGTGTTGTGTGTGTTGTGTTGTGTGTGTGTTGTGTGTGAACAGTCAATAACAAATATCAAGTGTAGACTAAACATCATAACGAAGACTTAACTCACAAGACCATCCAAGTACAAAAACAACAACAACAATGACAACATCAAAACAGTGGCAAGAGCCTTGAGACAGAACACAAGACTTACGGAGGGAGGCCAGGGAGTTGAAGGAATGGTCGTACTGGCCATCTGAAGCGTAGGAAGCTAAGGAACTCATGATGGCTGAGCCGGGAGTGGGAGCTGACGAAGGTATTGATAAACCTGTCGGAAAATAACAAAATATATGAGTAAATAATAATAAGATGGAGTTTGTAGCAGCTGTAGTGTGGCCACAAGTATTTACCTGTGATACATATAATAGAACCAGACACATACTGTACCTCACACTATAATACTGTAACCCCCATAGGTGTATAATGTGAACTTACATGAGACTGACGCTCCAGCAGTGTGAGCAAGATGAGAGGGCAGAACAGGAACACCACTCATCCCATAACAATCCCTTATAATGATCTACAAGGACTGTCTACAGCATAATATCTATACTGCAGAGGTTTAACAGATCCATAATATAATGTTGGTGTGGAGCATCAGGCTGTGTTATGTGATTACCACCATCATCTCGGCATCACTGTGAGTAAGAGACCTGAGCTACTCAACTATCGTCCACACTGTGTCCACCCATCTTCACACACACACACACTGTGGTCTGGGTGAACTACTTTACTAACTCATACACTGTAGTTCCATACTACATAAGGCACCAGCTTATGTATTCATATTTCTATCTATAACTGCAAGATCAATTATTTTCACCTATACTTTACCATATGAAATTAAGCTTTTCATTTACCTAAAAATAAAAGTATAGGAGAATAAATAAATAAGGAAAGACAAATAAGATAAAATAAAGATGTTTTGTCTCACTGTTGTGGTGGACAGTTGACTCACTTGCAGGAATCCTGGACAAGCCACCACTGCCTTCTATCCTGAGACTGTGAGCAACTCCGGGACCGCTGGTGCTGTATGGACCCCGGCGGGGTTCCATCGCTACAAACAATGTTGCGTACTCCAAACTGCCCGACCTTCAACACGAACCAAATTATCTTAATTACATAACTGGCATCTAATACCACATTGCCCTCAAACACTCACATATTATTTAAATTATTGTTTTTTATACCAGACTGTAGACAACATGAATCAACCAAACTAAACACAACCCAACAACCGTAGTGGTTAAGTTCACAGGTTGGGGTTAAAGGACCAGGCTGGACATAAGTACTGTTGTAGTGGTTAAGTTCACAGGTTGGGGTTAAAGGACTCAGCTGGACATAAGTACTGTTGTATCTGGTGGCTGGGTCGGCCTATGTATACTGTGCCTAAGGAGAATCAATAATCTCCACCAAAAGATATACTATAATGTAAGTCATTGTAGAATAACTGAAAAAGACACACAACTGATTCTCATATATAAAATTAAAACTGTGTCTTGAAGGAGTTACAGTCACCTCTTGATTTACATGGATTTAATTTGGACATTTTTAAAATAACACTTGAATTAAATAATTACCAATTTTTAAAACAACACAAAGGTTATTTAAATAGAACAGTTTTGAAACAAGCAGAATTGCATCAGGCAGCATAGTACAGTACCTCAATGTTTTCTGACTACTGTATATGAAAAAGGAAAAAGTGACATCACCTGAAGCTGTCATCTCAAAAGCTCCCACTTCTCCTCCCCCATCACCTGGTGACTCCCTCCCCCAGTACCCACCCATCATTCAATGTAAGTCTTAAAACAAATTTTCATTTAAAATCTTTTTTCTTACTTCTGTATTATAGTAACGGTATTAGATTTTCTTCTATTATTGTGTTATTATTATTATTGTTATTATATTATTGTAAATAAAAAAATTGAAGGAAATAGACCAACAAATTACAGTTCTCAGGGAGAGTGTCCCCTAACCCCTGCCATTTCCTTTATTTCTTATGGGATAATTAAGTTTGATCTACACGGCCATTCTCAAGAACGTAACTACGGTGTAAATAGAGCGATGGCTGTATTCTTATCCAGTAACTCTATCACTGTACTTAACAATTACCATACTACTATAAATATTACTGTACATTGTATTAAGAATGGATCACCTGAAGATTAAACACCCCAACTTACTCTACCAGAAGATTAACCTCCATAATGCTAGCCTAACCTAACCAAGGTTTATTCCTGTTAAAATCAGACACAGTTCAGTGATGTCTCTCTCTCTCAATTCTCCACAGCACTGAGGCTTATAACACACTTGCTATTCTTTGGTACAGTAGAGCTTCTCAAATATGCCGTTCATCACTCCACTCTTATATCCACATACAAATCGACTCTCACCATGTATACAAAAAACATTATAGTTTAGTTACAAATAATTCACTCCAATTATTTCAAGATAATACTAATCACTGACACCACCTCTATAAGGCACTGCACAGTAGCTACAGTATTTAGTTCTCTAACGTATACTGTACCTGTAATATCAATGTTATCTATTTTTGGCATTAATGCAAGAATGGAATTACAGCTTAAGTCTGTACTATAGTAGTTACAGTTAACATTCTTATTACAGTACAGTACATACAGTATATCTACCCTGTTTTGTGCTGTAATTCATATGTGTACTGTACCAGCTCCAAATATAATGAGTAGCTACAAATTTTACTGTATTATTTTGTAAACTGTATTTATTTACATTAAAACTTCTAACCTCGAACACTGTCCTTATGTTTACTGCGAGACCGTGAGTTGTTGGTTCATTTACGTGATTATTGGCTTCTTGTCTTGGGGGTTCAAATATCAGCATTGTTTGTACCTGATAATTTATGTTGATGGTCTCAAGGTTTACTGCATCATTAGTTCACACAGTTGGGTTGGTAAGTTCAGTCCCATTTTTCTCTGTGTTTCCAGTGGAGTAAATATCAAGAAAGTTGTGTTCTTTAATATTTTTGCATTTCTTATACAGTATTAAAATTATTAGTCATTTTAAAATGTAGTTAACATATTGATAATATATGTGTGACCATCAGCCGCTTGACTCACCCTCCAGGCGTCAGTTTGGCGTTGTTTACAGAGGAGTGAACATCAATTTTGTTGGTGTCTTGAATATTTTTGCATTTTCACATTAAAATTTTTGGTCATTCTGAAATTTAGTTTACATATTGATAATATATAGCATAGTGCAGTGTTGATTTAAATAAAATAATCTTGAATTACACCTTGTGAACTTAAAATTTTATTGGTGAAATTACTGCATCAAGCATGGGTCTACCCTGGTTGGTGATTTCTCTTCTCCCTTCTCCTCCACCCCCTTTTAATTCCCATCATCATCATCAACCAGGAACCTTCTACATACACACCTCAAAGTAAGTGTACTTTACTGCATTTTGTTTTCACTTTGTATGTACTTTTCTGTGAGCTGGAACCAATTACCCAATATCCCATTAAAACAATGGATTCGGTTAACGAAATTTTCGGTTAACGAACGACTCTGTGGAACGAATTGTGTTCGTTGGGGGCAAAAGTGAGTTATACGTATATGACTGGGATATACTAGTAACACTACTTGTCATCACATATTATGCCTAAACCACAAAATGGGATAAAACTCTCCTTTTGACCCAGACTGTACAAATCTCTATATTTTGGTGAAACTTCTGAAGAAAGACGCTGAATTGCTACAGTTTCAGATATTCTATACAACTACACTGTGAGACCTTCCCATAAGACTTATCTCTTCATATAATCTGTTAGATAGAGGTGTCACATCTAACACAACCTCGATATAACGTACTTTCCTCTCTATGTAGTTCGTTAAATAGAGGTGACACTGTGTTTATCTTATTCATAATGAAATTCACCAAAACTTCAATAAAATGTGATTCAGATGGAGTACTGCGCTGTGATGTGCTGTACGACACTGTGCTGTGCTGTGAACTACTGTGCTATACTGTACTATAATGTGCTATGCTGTGCTGTACTATGCTATGATCTATTGTACTGTGCAGCACATGAGCATCAAAGGGAATGTATATTGGGTAGTTCTTTTCTTCAACACCACAAGACATCACTATACAGTACAAAACTATTCTTAAAAGGAATAATATGAACAACACCATGGCAGCTTCACACAATAACTCACATTTACCTTTCGCTGGAATGTTTGTCAAGTATGAACAAATTTGTACACTAATACTGTACCACTCTTCTTATTACTTCAACTTGATCACCAACTTGATAAACAAATACTTGCATTCTTGGACAACTTAACAGCAAGACTCTCTCACTGCCACTAACTTCATCACCAAAGTCTTCAATTTTCACTCAGTACAAAATCGCCTTTCAGTATTTCACAGAGATAAATCTTAATTCATCTACCATGTGCACAGTTTCTTTATGTTAAAAATTTAAATAAAAATAAAAATATATTGATGTACCAAGGCTCAACCATCATGTACACAACCTGAGTCCAGTTAACAAGTCCCTCTGTGTGACTCAAGAAGATGACCTGACCACTATAAGAAATATCTAGAACAAGGCAGCAACAAATTAGGTACAGTCACTTAACACTCAACTTCACTTTCAAAACTGACACTTATCTTACCACTCACTAAGTCTTATTTTAATCTTCACACTCCAGTTAGTAGTGAGAAAGATTAACCCCAGGCAGAGAGAGAGTGAGAAATATAAAGAATCACATGACATTAATATTTCTCTCATTAAGTATAGTACAATTGTCTTACCACTTACCATATATATCAACCATCAATAGGTAATATAAGAGCCTTGATCAACAGTTTAGTGGTGAATGACAGGCCATTAGAGGTGTATTAGTGCTAAATGACAGGCCATTAGAGGTGTAGTATAAGGAACAAGGACCTAGACACCATTACCCTACGTAGTCAACAATATCGACCTTGAAACTTTTGTCGTCATTCCATCAGACTGTCATGACATGGTGTAATATAACCTTATAAATATTCCCCTTTACAATCATAACCTGGTGTTTAATATAGAGTTATATAGTCCACTAACCTTTTACATAGTGTGTAGTATAGCCAACAGGTGTGAGTCAGGTAAAGAGAAAGGTGTAGAGAGCCTAGAGGTTATGGTGAAAGTCTTGGCTAAACTCTCTCTTATCTTGACTCAGGTTGTGTTTACATTTTCTGGCATCAGCTGGGATGTGTGACGTAATTACCCGCCAAATTTGTTTCTCC
Source organism: Homarus americanus (assembly GCF_018991925.1). Classification (NCBI taxonomy): domain Eukaryota; kingdom Metazoa; phylum Arthropoda; class Malacostraca; order Decapoda; family Nephropidae; genus Homarus; species Homarus americanus. The sequence goes on along the minus strand of NW_024715917.1, from coordinate 35,048 downwards.
TTCATCAGTTTTATTCACTATTTGGTATTGATTTAGTAAAAGAAGTATACATTTAAGTTTATAAGTACAGTATATAAATAATGGAAAACTGTTATTGTTCACCAGTTCCCAATTTGAGTAATAACAGTTTGTGTGTGTCTAACAAACTGGTAAGTGGATAATTGCCTACTACGATAATTGGCCTGACCTCTTTCATTATATTTCATTTCAATTAATGTGTGTTTATAAGTAAGATAATATATAAACAACAAGAAGATACATCAAAACAGTTACTTTCAGGGATCCAGTGTGTGTGTGTGTACTAAATTAATAGTCAGACCTTGAATGAACGTTTCTGTAGGACCCCTACAGTATACCATCACCAGACACTACAGGAAACAATACACGTAATATCTTCATAAGTTTTATACAACCAGAAAGTCTACTCAAATTTGATGATGTATAAATGAATTAATGAAGAGAGTAATGTGATCAATGTTAATATTGGGAACAGCACCTTGTCAAGGGGCCGCACAGGGAGGGGCGGGGGGGCCTTGGAAGGCACTGTAGTGGATCCCTCCCCTACAAACGCTGTATTGGATGTACAATGCAGCTTGGTGCTGGGAAGACAGCATGGTTACAAGCGTTGAGTAGAGAGAGCTGGTTGGTGAGGGTGCTCAGAGGAGGACCAGCTTGTGGGTCGCCATGCTCGCCGCCAGGCAGGAGTGGAGGAGGTGTTGAGAGATGTTGCTTGCTGGTGGCGGTGAGTAGAAAGAGCTAGGTCACCACGAGGTGAGGTCTTATATAGCGGAGGTAGGCGTGGCTTAATAGTTGACCTCAGTCATGTAAGGCGGCGCTGGTTGTTGACCAAGACACTGGGGAATTCGAGGGTCGGCGACAAACGGCATTTGTAAGGGAGGCATCCACTACAAGCCCAAGGATGGGGTGAAGGGTGCACTACATCCAGGGCTCAGCAGAGTACAGTACACGAGTGAGTGGATATCACAGGGCATCGAGGGATGGGTGAGGCCGACTTATGTGAAATAATAGCTACAGGAATTGGGTACTTCTTTAAGGTGAAAGATGAGTACTGTACCATATGCTAATACTCACCTTTATTTAACACAATTGAGAATGTCTGCCTGTATATAAGGGACCAGCATTATGTCGTTGCATTTACTAATGGAGTTAATAAGTTTTTCTCATCATTCATGTCTCATAACACGGAGATGTCCTGCATATTTACACTGTCTTCCCTCCGTATGTCTTCACCTCCCACGTCACACAACACCTTCACCTTTGTTTTAATAACGTTACTCTAACTTTCTCTTGTCGTGCGACAGATCTCAGTTGTTTTGTTTCTCACAAGTCCTCTCACCGTTATTTCATCGCTGTTTGTTGTTTAGTGTTCACAACACTACAACAGAGCTCCAATGTGTTGCTATCATAGACTCAATCCTCTGGCAGGTCTTTATCACGTCAAGAAGCCTGTCTTCGTCGTACAGCAAATACCTTAATACTCGTCACTGTTCATTACATCATAATGAGGCTCTTATTTACATGTGTTACTCACATCCTTATGGAGGAAGATAGTTACGATGCACTGGGTCAGAGGAGACTGGACCTGTACAGTGGGGTCAGCTGAACCTCACACGCCCTGTTGCCAAACACCACAGCAGGTACCGTTTAGTAGACAACGCTGACTTGTTTTGGAAGTTTATGAACGCAGAAAGTTTACAACTGTGCAAGGTAAAATGTTAAGAATGATGACATGATAGAACAGTTTGACAGCTGTAGCTTTCTTGAAAAAGCACCCTAGAAATGTATTTAAAATATAATCATTAAACTGTACCATCTTGGTTACCATACTGTACAGTCACCCAAAAAAGTCCTGTCGCGAACCCCGAGATTCAGACTCGTGAACCAGAAGCAGTAGACACAGATACATTATTCTGCCCATAAATGCTTCGGATTAAAGACTCTGAATCTCGGGGTTCATGACTCGCGACAAGAATTTTTTGGGTGACTGTACATGGAGTGTGAGAGGTAATTATACAGTACACTGAAGGGCTGGGCATGCTTCAGTGCCATACAAGGGTTTTTGTAGTTGAGAATAGAAGTTAGAAAAATTTTCCAGCCAAGTTGATAAATTAATGAAAAAAGAAACGAGTAAGAAGATGCATAAGTAAAAACAAGCATAACTCTGGTTGTCACCATTTCAATATTTGGCCAGTGAAAGTCGCTTCTTTAAGTGTGACGGTCCGCCCAGGGCAGTGTTTACAGTAATCGTGGAGTCCACCTTTTTTGGTACACATGGAGGCAGTGGCCACCATCACACTGCAGACATGGGGCGACTACATGTCACACTTATTAAATATATATATATATATCTCTTCACCTCCCAGCATCAGCCAAGCCATTTACCGCCTCATTCCCCACTCCATAACCTTGTTGTCAACTTAAGAATGTGTTTAAATGTGGCAGTATGACACTACCACTGCCCCCCCCCCCTGGTATCCTATTTTAGAGACAAAACACCAGAAATGTACACTAGCTATACTTGTACTTTAGCCTAATTACTGCAGTGTCCTTAGACTTTAACAGCTTCAAATCAAGAAATACTTAAATTATAAACCGACTTTTTTTATTGCTTGAAGAACTCCTGTGGGCAGCAGCCAAAGCTGTGTTGTGTGTCGGCCAGTTGAGTGTACTGCACAAGGAACCAGGGAGGTGAAGGGTGCTGCAGTGTTAGACAACTCACCCCAAGATACCAACTAGAAGCTTGATGTCCACTAACTTCCTCAGTCATGAATTATACACTTGCTTTCAAATATTCCTAGTAATTCAGTACTGTATTAAGTGATGTTACTGCTACTTTAATGTGTTCACACCTTCACTACAGGGATGTCACTTTTAATACTTCATTCAGTACAAAAGACCTTATACACATGCAAGATGGATAGTAATAGTTACATTAGGTTTGACTCCCACAACAAGTTACAAGGCTAGAGATGTCAGTATCATTGTTACCTCGACATATAATGGAGTGGAACACATGGTTCAGGCACCAATGGTCATAGTTTCTATGAAAAAAATTAAGATTGAAAAATAAAAATGTAATGGTGGATTCTAGTGCGGCGTTTCACCTGCTCATTTGTCCAAGGTTCTGACATTACCATTTGATCTCATCCACTTGCTGCAAATCATCTTGTTCTCTATATTCTCATCACTGTCGACAGTTAAAATCGTGTCATCAGCTGTCTGTCTCATTTGCATTGCAAGTTTACCTTCTCAAAACAAATCACCGTTATCACTTGTACACATCATTAACCTTTACGCCCCGGATGACGTTCCAGAATGCCCGCATCTTTTCCCCACCAGTTTAAATGCCCAGCGTGGGTTATCAGGTTCCAGTGTGACTATTTGCCTGTCACGCTCGGCCACGGGGAAGCTTCCTTAACGTAATTACCAATTTGTTTTGATTTCATTGTTTGTCCATTTTATCATGCTGTATCAAAGTAATATTGTTTAAAGTAGTGTAGTTGTACAGTATTGTAGTGTAGTATTACTGGAAAATAATGCTATGATTATGTTATGAATGTACAGTATTTATTTGTGGAATTATTATTTTATGCAATACTTGCTCTACCAAACACAAAGGCAGCCAATCAGCCTGGTGACCGACTGCGAGTGTGTTGCCAAGCACTTTTTCATTAAAAATAATATATAAAATATTCTAAATTAATTATTTATTGCAAGTATTATCAGTAAATATATGCATTAATAGCCATCCCAGACACAAAGGCTAGCAGAAAATGGCTGCATGGTGACCATGAGCGTCGGCTGTCAAAACGACACTATCCCTTTATCTCCTTCGCCACAGAGAAGTTTCTAGAGGGTCAAAATATAGTTTTTCTTACTTCTTTTTGATTGTTTTGTATAAAATAATTTTTTTTAAAGTTTTGATTTTTTCAATTTACCCCAGCGTGGGGGACACAGCCAGCGGGACCCTAGCCCAAGGCTTGGGTATTAATGAGTCATGTGGCACTCAACAGCTCTGCCTTCTTGATTAAAAAGTGAGACCCACACCAAGCACATGACACTCATGTAAACCCACACCAAGCACATGACACTGTCATGTCTCCAAATTAAGACAGGCTACCCCCACACTGGTCAGGACCACTCTGCCTCAACAGAGTAATCAGATTAAGCTATATCACCTCACTGCTTTACCTCAAGCTGCCTACAACACCTAAAGCACCACCAGAATGGACAAAATCATCTGATACTGCAAAGTGACAATCAAGTCAGTAGCCCAATCCTTTGGAGAGAAATATAACTATAAGGTACAGTTGTTGTAGCACTTGTCAAACCGTCAACATTAATAGAATGAAGTAATGTTTCAATACTGTACAAGAGGAAGGAAAGAAACAGCAGCACAAACTGTGGTCAAACTTTACTTAATCATGTTCCACAACGTGACCCTTTTCTGACACGTAGATACCGTCCAAGAACTTACGGATATCCTTGCACTTAACTGTCGTACTTTGTTGGATGCGTGCAGCTGTAAAGAAACAAAACCGTCTTTATTATATAATGACCCAAACAGGATTACGCAATGTAGCAAATTGCTCTCATAAATCAACAAGTGTATAAAGTAAATTATTCATAATCTATACAGTACTGTACTGTACTGACCTCTACTCCAATAATCCCAGATACTGTACAGTGTAATCTGAACCTTGTCTCACCTTCCATACTCTCTTTAGACAATTGTGTTTTTTTTTTATTAATCACAAAATTAGTTCAATCTGTCTAGCTAATTTACACCACCACCACAATTCATTTAGACCATCTGCAGTAACCTGTTGCAACACTACAGTATAGCTGATAAATTAGGTATTACTCTACCAACAGCAATTCAGGGTCACACACATGTTAGCAAAAAAAAGTTGAAAAAGTGACTCATGTTACATGAATATTTACACCACAATTGTTAACTGGCTCATCCCAATACAGGTATACTGAAATAGATAAATTCCATTGAATGTAATCCTTTTCGTATTCTCAACCCATATAGGGCCCCCCACCAATCTACACATTATATAAATAAAAGATTTAATGCTTTTAAGTAATATCATATACTGTGGGATTTTTTTTAAACCAATTCGGCTTAACATTTAAATGCCAGCCATCATCGGCCAAGCTGTAGGAACACGGACTTGAGGGAAGACTGTCACATTTTTAATAAATTTGTTTCAGATTACCTGTGAGAGGATTTTCCTATTATATTTATTTAAATGTGTAGACACACACACATATTTACAATACAGGTCAAGGAAATTACTGTCTCTAGAACAAATGGTTCCCTGTCCCAGCCGCAAAAATGACGGCAACTTTAAAACTACACTTCGACATTCTTGGGTACATCCAGGGTGTCATCCGCGAATAAGCAAGAACTGCAAAGTAAATATCCGCGAACTTGGGGGGGGGGCTGTACACTATTACTACTCAGAAATATGACTCACTTTACCTGTGCCAAGGCCAGCCACTAGTGAGTTTTTTCAAGGAATAAACCAGTCCGAAGTGCACACAGTAACTTACAAGTAGACGATTGGGAAGAGAGAGTTGGGGGATGATAAAGGGTGTCAAGAGGGAGGTACCGGAGGGGAAGAGGATGGATAATTAGAAGGCAGCCGTGCAAGTGTGTAACTGACCTTCTGGGATATATGGTAGTGGTGGACTAAGTGATGCTGGTAATAACAAATGGATATGTTGGGAGTGTAGTTGTGAGGGAAGCAACACAGCACAACAAACCTCACAAGGACAGCTAGAGACTGAATGACGGACAGCACATGTTGGGGTGCTATGTTTCCCTAGATTCTGTTTATCTTAAAATACAGTAAAACAAAAACAGTATTTGGATGACAGGGTGAGGAGGAAGGTTAAGTTATTTCCATCTTATAAACTACCATGAAATAAGAGAAGACACATGAGCAACTCACCAGTTTGTGACACAGACTCCAGGCAGTTGCCCTCAATAACAAACTCATCCTTTTGTTTCGCAGAGGCAGAGATGGTGACTCCGGGTAACATGTCTACTTTGCGGATGAATTTCTCCCCCAAGAAGTTACGGATCTCAACAGTCTGGTTGTTGTTTGAGATGACGCAGTTGATGGGGAAATGGGCGTACACAGCGCGCATCTTGTACTGGAAACCCTGCATGTGAACAGTCAACACCATTAATTCCCCAGTGATACCAAACAATGAACAGCACTACAGTACCTCCTAATACAGCACTACAGTACCTCCTAAATAAAGATTCTTTAAGTTCTACATTCAGTATAGCTGTCAACCTCATGTGTACTGTATAAAGAGTGAAGTTTAGATCCAAACACAGGTCACATACAAGACCCATTTGCCCTGCCACTACAAACACTTCTCTAAAATGAAGAGTGATTAATTTACAGCACAGTGAGTGACAACCTCTCCACTTATAAAGCATTCTTATGTCTCACCACATCCCTGAATCAAGACAAACACCTTATGTGACAACTATTGGAGAACACTTTTCCTCACTCACAAATAACAAAAAATAAATACTGTACATCTAAACATAAATTATTGTTGTTCCATTATGAAAAAAGTCATGACATCACCACCACCTCGCTCACTTGGGTCAGCCTGATGGAGTACTGTATGCCTCAGTACCAGGACTCATGCACTGTCTTAGTTGTCAAGGCTACTAAATGATTATCCCTTTAACCGCAAATCATGAAGTATACATCTTGATTTTACTATTCTGTCAAAGATGACTGTTAGATCAACAAGTTAAGCTTTGCAACGTGATACTCATTAGGTACAAAATAAATCACTACTGTATTTATCTATAGTACAGTACTGTATTATGATTTTTAGCAGCAGCATAAATTTTTTCATTAATTAGATGATGGATTTGATGGCTACCTCCAGTCATATTTCCTGATAGTTTACCGTTGTACACCTGCACTGTCTAGTTACACTGGAAACTATATGTCTGGTCTATGTACACAGTAAAAAACAGTACCGCACGGATTATGTGCAAAACAATTTGACATCCCTACCCCCTCTCAGTACCATGACAGCCAACCCCTACCCCCTCTCAGTACCATGACAGCCAAGAAGTAGAACAAGAAGCAACATACATCAGTAACGCCGGTGACCATGTTGGCAATGTGGCTGCAGACGGTGCGCACGGCAGCGACCTCCTTGCGGTTTCCGTACCATTTATCCACAGAAACAACGGTGCCCTTCTTCACCTTTTGTGTCTGTAAATGTACAAAATAAGAAAAGGTAATTAACGCCTTCACTACCAGACGCCATTTTTAATATCTTAATCGGCTAACGCCAGTTGACTTTATTCTGCTCTGAGGGAACCGAGGACACAATGGGTTAAGAGAATTTACATAACACTCTACAGTTGTATAACTTTGGGTGTTTCACTCACTGGATATAGTTCATTTGTTTAATATAAATCTCCACAGTACTATATGTGAGCAGCTACTGTACCTTCATGTCCAGCTTCATGTCCTTGAAGGAGCGACGCAGGGTGCCTCTGGGACCCCTTATGGTCACTACACGCTTCTTGACGCTCACTGCTATGGTCTTAGGGATGGTCACCGTCTGGGAGGTGATGATGGTCTTCATCTTGGACTCTGAAAACAACCACATGTAATAAAGTTATCCATGAGACAGTACAGTACACAACAGTATAGTATATTAAAGAACAGTACAGTACCACACAGTAAAGTACAGTACATTACAGAACAGTACACAACAGAGCTACAGTATGTGTACAATTAAAACCATTCTTATAATCAGACTGTAAAGGGTGTGATACCTCTACAATTTATCAGTGCTTCAACACCAAAAATTTTAAAATTACTTATTATTTGTGCTAACGTTATAAATAAATTTTCTCACCGGTTTGGCTATTAAGAAAAGTTTGGGAGAAATTGGATCACAACCGGGAGAGCGGACACGTTGTACAGTACAGGTAGTTGTCTGATTATAACCAGTTGTTGGCGACGTGCTTCCATGGGTGGGATATAACAGGTACTTCCAGCTGTTGTAATGTTCTGTGTACAGTATCAACTTTAATTTGCCTAATTTTCTTAATTGTTTAATGATTCATTTCTGCTAAAGTCAGACACAGTTCTTGCCCAAAAGTTGTGTCCAGTATTTAACACAAGCATCTCCCTCACACTGACAACACAACTAGTGTCATGAGATTGAAAGTATTTGTTGTATATAAAAGATGTCCTTAGCCTAAAATGATAGTTATTTAGTGTCTTGCTAATGAAAACTATAATATTTATAACAGTTAGGTGAGAAACAACTTGGTGGAGGCGGGAACCACACAAATAATTGTTAATATATACTGTATTATGTAACTTGTATTCCTCGTGCATTTTGTCATTTTCTAGAAGTAACCAAACTTAACATCACCACAAGACCCTCCACCCCAGCTCAAAGTACCTCAAGATTAACCAGTATTATTTTAGTTTCCGGTTCATCTAGCGAATCTTAATGTTAGATTAAGTTTTTCTGGTGTGTGTGTGTGTGAGGGGGCAGGGGGGGGGAATAGCACACCTTGGTACAGGTCATCGAAGGTGAAAAAAGAAGAGTAAAAGACTATAGATGTACACCACCAAGAGAGCCGCAACACCAGTTTCTTGAAGAGACAGATATAGTTCCTGGGTTTTGTGGTTAGGTTAGGTTGGTTAATCTTGTGGGAAAAATAAAGCTGGGATGGAGATTGTTATCTTCTACAGAGAAACTTGGTGATAGGGGCGGGTCAAAACCTAACCTAACCTAACCTAACCTAACCTAACCTAACCTAACCTAACCTAACCTAACCTTCACTTCATTTGGTCAACAGCGAAAGACCCTGTATACAAGGGGTCAACTCTCGTCTCTCTTGCCTAAACCCATCCAATATGGGGTGTACCCATTTCACCACCAACACATTTCGTCAACTATTTTCACCCGTTTCATCACCACTTTTTACCAATTTCGTCACCACTTTTTTGCCCATTTCGTCACCACTTGTTTTTACCCATTTCGTCACCTTGTTCATTCCCATCATCATTTCAAGGGCAATACATTCCAGAAAATTCTTACATAATTAATACATCAATATAAAAATAACTGTTACTTGGGATAGAAAATAATCAAAACAACTCGTTTACAAAATTGTACATATTACGAAATTAAGCCTCGGCATAACAATACACTGGATCATGCAAGCATCTGACCAAGACGATTTATTAAACGGAATTAAAAACTAAAAAAGTTATTACTTCTCTAAACAAATTTTTCGAATGGTCTGAAAAATGGCAGATGAGATTCAATGTGGCTAATAAAGTACTTTGGTTCATTCAAAGGAGTGTTAGTTACAAGACTAGCGAGGTCATCCTAAAACTGTATCTTGCGCTTGTGAGACCACACCTGGATTATGCAGTTCAATTCTGGTCACCGTATTACAGAATGGATATAGAATCCTTGGAAAGAATTCAGAGGAGAATGACAAGACTAATCCCGGGCATTAGGAACCTTGAGTACAGAGACAGGTTAAAGAAACTTAACTTGCATTCCCTAGAAAGACGTAGAGTGAGGGGCGACCTGATCTAGGAGTATAAATGGAAGTCAGGGCAAAACAAAGGTGATATAACAAAGGTACTCAAACTATCCAACCAGGAGCGAACTGGTAACTGGTTTCAAATTAGACAAATTTAGATTTAGGCACGAGATAGGTAAACACTGGTTTGGCAATAGAGTAGTGGATGAGTGGAACAAGTTACCAAACATCATCATTAACTCTAACACGCTGGTTAGCTTCACACAAAGGTTGGATGGATGTATGAGTGATAGAGGTTGGGTGTAAACGGGACTGGCCATTATGGGGTAATAGGCCCGATGTAGTTTCCTCCATTCTTATTTAAAGTCACTGGTGAATCATTCCCTCAAGAGAGTTTTGTTTACCACTCCACCATTAGTTATATTATCTCCTTCACAGCCGCCATATTATACTACAGATAATACTCACACATCCGAGATTAACTTACGGTGTTTATTTCTCACTAAGGCTCTCGGATGATATTAATAAACAAGGATATAGTTCACAGGCCAGCACAGCTCCTCACCGCCTGGCAGACCAACACCTCGGGAAAGACCTCTGCAGTGTTTGCTAACTGTTATCATTTATCTTTTCATCATTATTTCTCATATATGGCAATAAAATAACACAGATATTTTATTATATTTAAAATTTTATTATATCTTTAAACTGAACATGCTGTAAGAAGTATTTATAAATAAAAAAGTATAAATAATTGTTGTACTTTTACCAAATGCTTCTCTAGGCTAAATTGACCAAGATATTGTAATTTTTAACATAATAATAAATATATATATATACATATAAATATACATATAATATCCACAGCCTGAGTTAAGGAAGGTCCTGACCAAAGCCCCAGTACCCCCCCCCCTCCCCAATTAAAGTGCAAACTAGGTCAGGTCAAGTTCATAATTGTTAAGGAGCTGTTAGTATGACCTTGCATTAAGGAATCAACCAAAAGGTATTATTGGCTTGATGATTTATGCATGACATATAATCACACCATATACAGTTCTGACATGGGTAGTGAGTGTTTAGAAGTGATAATTGATTCATGTCTTCACTCCACAACCATAGACCGGTGAGCCTGACCAGCATAGTATGTAAAGTACTTGAGAATATTATCAGAGATGCCGCAATGGAACATCTAATACGAAACAACCTTGTAAAAGATTACCAACACGGTTTTATGCCGGGGCGCTCCTGCTTAACACAATTGCTCAAGGTATTGGATATTTGGACCCATATTCTGGAAAGGGCTGGTATTATCGACTATATTTACCTAGATTTTGCCAAGGCTTTCGACAGTGTACCCCATGAAAGGCTGAAAATCAAACTGGAAGGGTACGGAATTCGGGGAAATGTCCTAGCATGGATAGAAGACTTTTACATGACCGCAAGCACTGTGTGGTAATTTATGGCACAAAATCGTCACCTGTACCTGTCACAAGTGGGGTACCACAGGGCAGTGTATTGGGCCCGCTGTTGTTTGTTTGTTTCAAAAATTACATGCCTGACGTTGTACACTCCTCCACACAAATGTTTGCCGATGACGCCAAGTTATTTCGGGAAATTAAGAACCAAGCGGACTGTGAAGAGCTGCAGAAGGACCTCTGTGGGCTCCAGGAATGGTCGAAGAAATGGCTGCTGAGATTCAATGTCACGAAGTGTAAGAGGATGCACCTGCGGCGTACCAACGGTAAGGAGGCGTATCATATGTCCCAACGGGATGAAGAAACTGCACTAGTTGAGACTGTATGTGAGAAGGACCTAGGTGTGTATGTTGACAATGAGCTGAAGTTCTCGGGCCATTGCGAGAAGGTAAATCAGGCAAATAAATTATTGGGTCTTATAAGAAGGTCGTTCAGATATCTAGACAGTCCATCCCTCGTAACGATCTTCAGGAGTGAAGTGCTTCCCCAGCTGGAGTACTGTCACCCCATCTGGTCCCCGAGATATGCTAGGGACTGTCAGTTGGTTGAAAATGTTCAAAGGAGGGCCACCAAACTGGTGCCTGCACTTCGGCACCTCAGCTACTCTGAGAGATTGGAGCGCCTGAGCTTGCCTAGCTTATACTACAGACGGGCAAGGGGGGACCTAGTTGAGGTGTATAAGCATCTCAGGGGGCACTACTCAGTTGAGTGTCCTTACTTGGAGCTGGCGGACGCTCGCCCCACAAGGGGTCACAGCTCAAGATTGAAGAAGCCGCAAGTCCAGAAAACTGTGAGGGCAAACTTTTTTGGAGTGAGGGTTGTGAACTCTTGGAACAATCTACCAGAGAGTGTTGTGACAGCACCGAGTGTGAGCTCTTTCAAGACAAGACTTGACCAACACTGGAGCGGGTTCAGGTACATTCAGGAGCCAGTGCATGCCCAGTACTTGCCAACAGTGCGTGACAGAGACGTGACCGATCGCCCAAGCGGCGAACAAGCCGATCAGTGGCGAAGAGGATAAAAGTAAAACGTAAAAGTATGTCTAAAAGAGAATTTATCTACAAGCTACAATCACTACAATGTAATATACAGCTTTTCCTACAATTACATTCCATTTGGACGATCGTTAGTTTTATGTAATTTTTACCATCTTAGTTAAATGATCAGGTTAAGTTAAGTTAGATTAGGTTATGTTAAATAGCATAAAACAGACGGTTGTCCTGTAGTGGATTCCTCCCCTACAAACGCTTTGTCACTGACTAGCCGACCCCTGAATTCCCCAATGTATGCCTGTGGTCTAGGTCAACCAGCACCGCCTTACATGACTGAGGTCAACTATTAAGCCACGCCTACCTCCGCTATATAAGACCTGACCTCGTGGTGACCTATCTCTTTCTACCTACAGCCACCAGCTACACCTCCTCCTCCGCTCCTGCCTGGCGGCCCTCGCTCCCGCCAGCGACCATGGCAATCCACAAGCTGGTCCTCCTCTGAGCGCCCTCACCAACCAGCTCTCTCTACATCACGCTTGTAACCACGCTGCCTTCCCAGCACCAAGCTGCAGTGTACATCCAATACAACATGTATACAGAGAGCACATTGTGAGTTTCCTTTCTCCAACCGATCCTGAGTGTGAACCAAACATCTCATAACCCTACAGTCCAAGTGGAATGCAATTGTAAGAAAAACCCATGACAAAACCCCTCAATGGGTTAAATGATCATACTCAAGGGGTTAAATTCCATCATTCACCTCTGTACTATTTACCTCGAGCTACAGTTCATCCCCACAACAGTCAAAATCCATTTATTGTAATCTTCTCAAAACATTTTCCATTCTTTCCTCAATGTGTTCTTACATCCATTCATATAAACAGTGTGTGTGTAATAATAATAATAATAATAATAATAATAATAATAATAATAAAAAAAATGAATGGGTTATTGAAAAACATTGCAGCCAGAAGGCTGAAAATATAGTTGCATTATTGGTGAATGGTTCTCTTGATTAACAAATAATATACAAGTAACATAAGTGATACAAATATGATATATGATAACTAGGTGGGGAGAAGGTCATACTACTGTACAGGTCAATTTAACATAGTGACAGTGCAAAAAGGTAAGATTGACTGGGAGTGAATATACTGGTTGATTACGAGTTGTTGATAATTTTTATAATGGTTGGGACTGGGCTGTTCTTATAGCGATCAGTTTGTGCTCGTATGGGCTGGATGCAGTTGTGGTGTCAAACAGCAATTCATGGACGAGGGATCTCGGGTGGTAGTAGGAACCGGTGTCGAGGATGGTGCAGAAGCCACTCACCAAATTTGCAGATGAGGTCGTGGTGATGGTCAGTGAGAGCCGAGAGGGTCAGTGTGTTGAGCACCTTTTTAGTTGACTTTTATTCAGTAAACTTTGTCGGTAATCCTTCGTCAAAAATTGCCTTACTGTTTACCATTGTTTGTATAATGTACTACAGTATACCTACACTGTCTAGGTACATTGTATACCTACACTGTCTAGGTACATTGTATACCTACACTGTCTAGGTACATTGTATACCTACACTGTCTAGGTACATTGTATACCTACACTGTCTAGGTACATTGGTTGTGTACCTGCACTGTCTAGGTACATTGTTTGTATACCTCCACTGTCTAGGTACATTGTATACATGCACTGTCTAGGTACATTGTTTGTATACCTACACTGTCTAGGTACTGTACAGTCAACCAAAGATGCACCGACCCCATCCTTGGTCTCATACTGGCAATTTTACGTGGCAGTACTTCGTAAAGCAAGGCTGTATGTAATGGTGATTGTGATTGGTGGATCTGTTTTTGGCTGTATCACTGTCAGGGTAAATATTAAACATTTCAAAGGTATTATTTTTATAATAATAAACTATTAATTGTTATTATGATCATGAGAAGTTTCCAAATGTTCGTATATTTACTTAAATAATGAAGAAATTATATTAATGAATTTGCAACTCAACTACAACGAGGGCTGCCACAAGTATACTGTACTCACATTATACTTCACATGCTGTACTGGTATTGTAACTATGTGGCAACTCTATTCCATCTAATTATTGCTGCAATCTCATCACGTGCAGCATACTTAATATTGGAAGAACAAATGCTGTCAACCTAGAGAAGTCGACTTGTGAAAGAAACTTAGGAGCACTTGTAAGCCCAGACCTACGGCCTAGAAAACAGTTCGTTAATGTTCGAAATAAGGCAAATAGAGTATAAGGTTTTATATCTAGAAGTGTAAGTAATAAGAGTGCAGAAGTCTTATTGCAACTATATCTTGCGCTAGTCAGGCAGAAAACCTCCATTATGCGGTTCAGTTTTGGTGCCCTTATTATAGAATGGATATCAATTCACTGGAGTCGGTGCAGAGAAGAATGACGAAAATTATTCCGGGACTTAGAAACCTTCCATATGAAGATAGATTAAAGAAACTAAACTTACATTCCCTAGAAAGGCGAAGAGTGCGGGGAGATATGATAGAAGTATTTAAGTGGGTGAAAGGAATCAATAAAGGAGATATAGATAAAGTTCTTATAATATCCGAGCAGGATAGGACTCGGAGCAATGGATTTAAGTTGGATAAGTTTAGGTTTAGGAGGGAGATAGGAAGGAACTGGTTCACAAATAGGGTGGTGGACGAGTGGAACAAGCTTAGCAACTTTGTAGTAAGTGCTGGAACGCTGGATAGATTCATGGATGATAGAGAGTGGTAGTAACTCTCGACAGGAGATGCCATGCACAGGCCAACCGGCCTATTGCAGACTCCTTATTTTCTTATGTTCTGAACTTTTTGAGATAAAATATCATTACCTAGACTACAGTAGTTCAGTAATCAGTAATAGATGGACCACACAGGACACCTTCAGCATAAGGAACCCTAGTGTGAGGTGCAGAAAGGTGACATGTTATTCTACTTTCTTCATTCATGTGCAAACAATCAAAGATACATACATGTCAGTTTATTTAAATATATTTACAGTAAGGCATTTCCTACATTCAGGGCAGGTCAGTACACACAGCAATTTCCTCTCCTATGCAATTCAGTTACTATACATCTGTGCACATTTGTTAAGTGATGCCAAATGACAGGTGTTTAAGTGTTATCTAAGATGTTCAAACTGATTTAGTTATACTGTAATAGGATGATGAATTATCCTGAATGATAAACAAACTAAATTTTATGAATTTAAAATTAAAAAGTGTCAGCCTCTCACAAGAATCTGTCAATATTAATGAAACGAAAGACTTCATAAACACAAAAGTGAATGGTTATAGTACACATTATAACTGGAGTCATTAGGACTGTGCCCCTGGCCTTGTGATCACTTGAGGATGGGAGCCTATCAGCTGATCCCTCGAGGCTAAAGGATCCGACTCATCAAGAGGAAGAGTTTTATCATCATCATTTTACTGCCATTGTCCACACTTGTGCGAGTCAGCTGCAGTTACGCAATGACGACTCTCCAAGTTGCACGATCTCTTGTAGTCTCTCTTGTCAGGTTCCTAACTAAAAACAAGAGAATATTCGAGTTGATAGCAGCAAATTGCCACATTTTGGTGCTTTCTTAAACTTGTGTCAATCAACCGAGATTTTTTTTCCCTAACTGCCTCTGGTTGGGGACAGACCTGGGAGTTCATTTATCTCTTCAGGTGTCCATCCTGGTACTGTACCTTGTGAACAAACAGAACCTTGAGACTCATTGTGTACAAGTATAAACCGACAAGATCTTGGACATGCTGCAGTACTGTACAGTATATTACAGTATAGTACAGTACAGTACAGTACAGTATAATACAGTATAGTACAGTACAGCATAGTATAGTACAGTACAGTATAGTACAATACAGTACAGTACAGTACAGTACAGAATAGTACAGTACAGTACAGGTCTGTCACACACATCCCTTCATTAAATACTAAATATATTCATGAAAACAATTTCATACACAATGATGTCTTCTTAACTTGACAAGATTATTGTCCACAACTTATGAGACAACTGATTATATGTGAGACACCCACTGTATTGTTCATGATATATGAGACACCCTGTACAGTATTGTTCATGATCTATGAGACACCCTGTACAGTATTGTTCATGATCTATGAGACACCCTGTACAGTATTGTTCATGATCTATGAGACACCCTGTACAGTATTGTTCATGATCTATGAGACACCCTGTACAGTATTGTTCATGATCTATGAGACACCCTGTACAGTATTGTTCATGATCTATGAGACACCCTGTACAGTATTGTTCATGATCTATGAGACACCCTGTACAGTATTGTTCATGATCTATGAGACACCCTGTACAGTATTGTTCATGATCTATGAGACACCCTGTACAGTATATTTGTGGCAAAAGTTTTACTGAATACAGTGGTCCCTCTATTAACGAATCACAATTGGTTCCAGAGTCGGTTGTTAACCAAAAATTTTTGTTAACTGAATCTATTATTTCAAGGGATATTGGGGAATTGGTTCCAACTCACAGAAAAAGTAGACAGTACAGTACATACAAAGTACTGTATACCGGTAATAGAATTAACAAAACATTAAATATAAACTAAATACAGTACTGTACTATACAATACAGTATACTGTACAATAAAAAAACCCCAATAGAAGACTGTATTTTAACTTACTCTGAGGTGTGTATGTCGTATTACTGGCAGCTTTGTGTACATATCAAACGGCTGATTGAAGAGGCAGTGATGATGACATGCCATATTCTTTACAGAGTGCATTGGTTCTAAGGCCTTCTTCATGTTTCATAATAATTTCTGCGCTATATATTATCAATATGTTAACTAAATTTCATAATAACCAATAATTTTAATGTAAAAATGCCAAAATATTCACGAGACCAACAAACTGGATGTTCATTCCACTGTAAACAAAGTTAAAGTGAGAAGCGTTGTTGGGTGATTTGAGCAGCTGATGGGCCCACAAAAACTGTTCCCTGTACTGTATATATTATCAATATGTTAACTAAATTTCAGAATGACCGATAATTTTAAAATAAAAAATGCAAAAATAATCAAGAGCAAAACTTTCTTGATATTTACTCCACTGGAAACGAATGTAAACATAGAACCAATTACTGAATTGGCGGACTAGCCGATCAGCTGATGCGCACAACAAAGAGTGTTTCTCGTAAGGCTGTCGTTAATCGAAGTTTTGTTCGTTAATGGAACTGAAAATCCTTATAGAAGCTAATTCGTTAACCAAAATTTCTTTAATTGAACCGTTCGCTAATCGAGGGACCACTGTATATATGTTTTTTCTCTAAAGTTGTTAATAAAAATTCCTGAAATCATTTTCATTTATTTCAGGCTGAGTCAGAGCAGCACAAGGAGAAACCCTCCCCTCCTCCCCAGCTTATTTCAACTGATGATTAATCGCTCTGATGCTAACCTAACCTAACGTAACATACCCTAACCTAATCCAACTGAACCTAACCTAACCTAATCCAACTGAATCTAACCTAACCTAATCCAACTGAATCTAACCTAACCTAACCTAACCCAACTGAATCTAACATAACATAAACAATATCTAACCTTCCCTAACCTAAATTACCCCCCCTCCTCCCCACAGGCAGTGATAGAATGGTTCACTTTCAGGTGACATAAGCTGTGGGGGTTAAGGGTCAAGTGATCAGAGTACTGTACAGAGGCTATGTCCCTCACTCATCATACCTCAAGTATCCATCAACAACTCGCTTCACGTACAGTACAGTACTGCCACAAATAAACGCTGTGTAACAAAGAACAACAATTATTTGATACAGTTCTTCTACAAGAGCTTTACCATTATGATCTATTAAGTTTGTTTAAAGCGATGTTGAGTTATCTGTAGGTGTTTCCTTCTTCTCTCCGTCGCTGGTTCGGCGGGAACGGTAACCTGGGTGCATCCTAGCCCACCATGACCAACGACTCTCTTTGGCTGGATCTGAGATAAATAAACCACATTATACTCAAGTTTTAATCATAAAAGACACAATGTATGACAACACTACGTAGGTGCTAGAATTTTGCTGCCATGAGTCGGGTGCTCAAATTTTACTGGCTATAGTTGGGTCAGCTGCAGTGAATTAATTCTTTTTTTTTTGGGGACATAAATATAGTCAACCTAGTCCGAAAGTGATAAGGTTAGTCAGTTCTGTACTTTACTGTATGTTCCACACTGATACATTTTAACAATTCTTTAACATTACTGTGCTGTTCTATACACTCAACAGCTCTATACAGTATAGTCTCGATTTATGAGGATTTCCTTTACGCGGTTGGTCATTTATGCGGCACCTGGCCAGATGCGGCAATTATTAGTTACGCGGTACATTCCGTCATTTACGTGGGAAGCGCCGCGGGCAGGGTGCGCGCAAGGTCGCCCAGTCATCAAAACATTACCGAGTTCTTCACCCGCCACCCACCACAGCCAGCCCAAGTCAGTGATAGTGAGGATATGGACTTTGAGGGGTTTGACAAAGAGGCCCTGCTAGCCTCTGTGGTGGATATTGATACAGGTGAGGGCCAATAATCTGCCCTCTGCCTCGAAACCGACCCCCCATCCCCGTGTGCCCAGCCATCTCTTCTACTACAACGTAGTTAGTGTCACTTATGTCACTTGTATATTATTTGTAATTCGTGAACCCATTCCCCAAATATGTAACTGTATATTTTCAGCCTTCTTGGCTGCCAAGCTCTTTCAAATCAAACCGTTAATTATTATTATTATTATTTTTATTATTATTATTAAGTGTTAAAAAACCTAATATTATTGATATTTCTCTTAAATATTAATTGTGTGTGCATACCATCATAAAATTAAGATGTTATTTTTACTACAATGTACGTATTGTGTCGGAAAAAGTGGAGTTTGGGGGTCAGCCTGGTCTCTATTTCAATTAATCCCATATGTTCTGTTATTTCGTTTACGCGTTTCTCGTTTTACGCGGACCTCCACGGGTTTAATTGACCGAGTAAACCGAGACTATACTGTACAGTATAAAGTTTTTCATAAACTTTCACAATTCCAACAAATTATAATAATGAGCTCACACTATAACGGAAGCCCCTTCCAAAATTCATTGGGAAAAAATAAAAGATGACAACTTCATAATTCACTTGTAAAACAACACAAAAAAGTTATAAAACATTACAACTCATTAAACATTGAGTCAGTCCCTCCACCATCATCAAGTACTGTAGGCACAATAATGAGCTGTCACTTACCGGCTCTGTGATGCCCTTCTGAGATTTCCCCAGAGCCTGACCCTCCGACCAACCCATCTTCTGCAGCAGTGTGTAGCCCTTGTTGTTCTCTCTCAAGGCTCTGAACAGAGAGAATTAACATGACACAGTATGAAGTTATAATATTTAACTACCAAATTAAATAATGAAGTTATAATACAGTACACTATTTAACTACAGCACCGCACAGCAAAGAGCAAGCAATATCTCCGTTAGCCAGAGTCCCTCAAACCCGGAACTCTACGATCGCCGGAATTTAAATTTTCTTGGTAAATCGTTCCCAAAGCCAGAATTTTCCAGAAAATTCTGGCTTTGGGAACGATTTTCCGAGGGGCACATTTTCCGGAAAATTCCGGGGATGGGGGATTTTTTTTCCTGCTCTGAGAGAGTCGTCTCGTTTCCCAGAAATCTCTCATTCCCGGAAGTGTTCTGCACCAACTGTTCCGACTAATGGAGATATATCACTGTACAGCCACAAGAACCATTAACCATAACAGCTATCTGGTATGACAATAAACATGATCACACATCATGGTACAGTAATGATCATGATCACACATCATGGTACAGTAATGATCATGATCACACATCATGGTACAGTAAAGATCAAACAATATTTATTAAAACAGTAGATTTACCAAAGCAGATTCAGTTAAAGGGTGCTTGTTTTAACCCTTAGGTAATGTACACAGTAAAGGGGAACTTGTTTTAACCCTTAAGTAATGTACACAGTAAAGGGGTGCTTGTTTTAACCCTTAAGTAATGTACACAGTAAAGGGGTGCTTGTTTTAACCCTTAAGTAATGTACACAGTAAAGGGGTGCTTGTTTTAACCCTTAGGTAATGTACACAGTAAAGGGGAACTTGTTTTAACCCTTAAGTAATGTACACAGTAAAGGGGTGCTTGTTTTAACCCTTAGGTTATGTACACAGTAAAGGGGTGCTTGTTTTAACCCTTAGGTTATGTACACAGTAAAGGGGTGCTTGTTTTAATCCTTCCATCTGGATATAAAAGTAAGGATTGTACAGTATATATGTATATAAATTAAAGAATCTGAAACAAATACAATTTACAGAATTTTACAGAACATGAGAACTAAAAGATAAAAGATTGATAGTGAAATAATATATTTATGATGAAAATAATCAACAGATGTAAGGAGGAATTTACTGCTGTCTCAAGAGTTCAGTCGTTATATGTTGAGAACATTGAATTAAACAGTGGAGATAGGAGCACCACAGTGGGCAAGGTACAGTGCTGTACTCACGTGTCAGTGGACGCCACCTCTGTCTTCTCGTATGGATTATCAGAACCAACTTCTTTGAGCCTCCTTAGAGCACGGTCAGTGTACTGTGTGTCTGTGGCGGGTACTTCACCTTGGCTGGTGACTGCATACTTTTTCCTCAGGGCTTTCAACTGTTTCTTTCTGGCCTTTTCCCGAGACTTGGCATCCTTGTAGGACATCACTGACCCTCCTGTTTCTGTTAAAAGTTTGGCTAACATTAACAGGTGGAAATAACAATTGATTACATAAAGTGACAATATTTTGGTAAGGAAATTTTATGTTGGACAAAGTTGTTATTATTTGCAACTGTAGTGTATTGTACTGTAGTATGTTATATAATGTTACAATAACTGTTCCTGTCAACACAGTATATGATTATATAATGTGTGTGTGTGTACTGTACTGGTCAATACTGTACTGTACTGTACTGTACTGTACTGTACTGTACTGTACTGTACTGGACTGTACTGTACTGGTCTATACTGTACTGTACTGTACTGTACTGGTCTATACTGTACTGTACTGGTCTATACTGTACTGGTCTATACTGTACTGTACTGTACTGGTCTATACTGTACTGTACTGTACTGGTCTATATTGTACTGTACTGGCCTGTAATGTACTGTACTGGTCTGGTCTGTACTGTACTGTACTGTACTGGCCTGTAATGTACTGTACTGGTCTGGTCTGTACTGTACTGTGCTGGTCTGGTCTATACTGTACTGTACTGGTCTGTACTGTAATGGTCTATATTGTACTGTACTGGCCTGTACTGTACTGGTCTGTACTGTACATCACTAAGTCCTTTCTTTCTCAGAGGCAGCAATGTGTCATTAACGTAACTCATTAGGTGATCCTTTACATGAAGTTTGTGGAGAAGAATGTGTTGTATAAGTGTAGGATCAGGTTAGGTGATGGTAACTCACTCACTGCATTAAGAGTTAAACCCAACTAGTAAAGTGGTGTAAGTGTACAGTACTGTGGTGACAACACGCTTCACAACTCACGCCAAGTGGTAATAACTATACTAAACATTTTATTTCATAAACAATTAGCAAAATTAGTTAAAAGGATTTCAAATTTGGTTCCAAATCTGACCTATAAAATAAAACTTGAAAGAAACCCCCAACAACTACACTTTCTCTTTACTGACCTGACTGTGTGTGAGAGGGGAGGCTGGAGATGACAAGGCCTGGCTCACACTCATTACAAGTCAGTCTTCCTGGGTGAACGTGACACTTGAGTTTCACAGCACCAAACTGCAGCATCCATCCATGGCCAATCTGTGGTAGTGAAAGGTGAAGTTCTGTACCAAGGTAATATTAACACATAAATTGAAGTACTACATGAAAAATGTATCATATAAAAACAAGATGTTATATCATTACCAGGTGAGACCTATATATGTGTGTGTGTGTGTGTGTGTGTGTGTGTGTGTGTGTGTGTGTGTGTGTGTGTGTGTGTGTGTGTGTGTTTTTATCTGGCATGGTAGTGAACAGGTGCTGGCTCTCTTACTTAACATGCAACACCTGTAGTCCCTTACTTGAAAGGGTTCTAGGGCTCACGTGAGGATTAAGCACCCCAATTTATTTATTTCAGGTGATCATTAAATGCCCTTAACCTAATGCTAACAATCATAATATAACATAACCTAATTTAACCTAATCTAACCTAACCCTACAATGTATTAGAGTGTTTAATCATCAAGTGAAATATGCCCGGAGAATGGTGACATAAACATGTCATCAATAATTCCTTAAAACCACAATAAAGTTGTTGTTTTTTACCTCCACTTCCCGGCTGGTCTCACGTGGGTCACTGAGGCGAACACCGTTGACAAAAGTGCCATTGTTACTGCCTAGATCCTTGATGAAGTAGTGGTGATCATCAGGGCCATTTGATCTGTAGCTAATTTCTGCATGAACCTTCAATACAGGGAAGAGAAAGTGATTATCTATTGCTGGACTACACTATGTACGTACACAGATTACGGTAAGTTCCACACACACACATACTGGACTACACTATGTACGTACACAGATTACGGTAAGTTCCACACACACACATACTGGACTACACTATGTACGTACACAGATTACGGTAAGTTCCACACAAACACATACTGGACTACACTATGTACGTACACAGATTACTCTGGCTAATATTCATAAATCAGATGCATATTAAAGAGATTTTTCGTTTATGATGACTTCAACCTTTGAGGATGATGACTTAACTCCTTGAGGATGATGCCTAACCCCTGATTCATCATACTTACAAGCAAAAGGCTCATCAAAGAAACAGGAGAAAACTAGATACTGTATAACAAAAAATTATATCATAAGGCCACAATTTCCTCCCCAGGCAACTTCAGATAGAAGACTTACATTTT
This sequence comes from Homarus americanus, assembly GCF_018991925.1. NCBI lineage: Eukaryota > Metazoa > Arthropoda > Malacostraca > Decapoda > Nephropidae > Homarus > Homarus americanus. The sequence continues at coordinate 11,996 of NW_024715917.1, read as the reverse complement.
ACTGGAACATCATAATACAAGTAGATAAAAACACCTAAAAGTTTATTGGTTTAGTACAGGTGTAAGAGTATTGGTTTAGTACAGGTGTAGGAGTATTGGTTTAGTACAGGTGTAGGAGTATTGGTTTAGTACAGGTGTAGGAGTATTGGTTTAGTACAGGTGTAGGAGTATTGGTTTAGTACAGGTGTAGGAGTATTGGTTTAGTACAGGTGTAGGAGTATTGGTTTAGTACAGGTGTAGGAGTACAGGTGTAGGAGTATTGGTTTAGTACAGTATAAATGTGTAGTGTACGATGTGTTACCTTACTGATGCTGATGTCTGAGAGCTGCACTATGTTACGTGCTTCCCTGCCGACTGTACCACCGTCCAGTGTGACCAGGTGTAGGCTGGCCACCTTGATCCTCTCGCACTCACTCTCCACCACCATCAGTCGCAGAGAAGGTGGAACACGGGCTGATGCTTCTGTTAAAATACAAGGATACTCACTGTACTGTACTGTATCTTGAGAGAATACATACCAATGCCATAGTGATGGATTGTACAGTATAGTACATGTGGTATTGTAACAGTACAGTATAGTACATGTGGTATTGTAACAGTACAGTATAGTACATGTGGTATTGTAACAGTACAGTATAGTACATGTGGTATTGTAACAGTACAGTATAGTACTTGTGGTATTGTAACAGTACAGTATAGTACATGTGGTATTGTAACAGTACAGTATAGTACATGTGGTATTGTAACAGTACAGTATAGTACTTGTGGTATTGTAACAGCTTAATTCTTGTAATAACATTAACTTAGTGATAATTGAGACAGTCAGGCCATCAGGTACTAACTGTGGCTAACTCAGTCAAGTGTGGACAGTAGCTGATGATGATGATATTAGTAATAATAATGATGATGATGATGATGATGATATTAGTAATAATGATGATGATGATGATACAACCTTACTATTTATTTCTCCTAAGTTATTTTCATCATGACTTAGACGGCGAAGGTTCATTATTGAGCAAAAGTTGATTGTTTAATTTGATTGGAAATACTCGAGAGTAATATTCTGTACACAAACTAGAGTGGTGTTAAAATGTCCTCCTCACTACCTACCTTCCAGTTCACTACATTCCTCTCTTATCTCAGCCTCTTCATCTAATTCTATATCTTCTTCCTCACTGTTTATCATCTGTGTTTCCTCTCTTCCTCCTCCTTCTTCATCACTGTCCGTACATTCTCCCTCCTCTCTGTCTGCCAGCTCAGCGTCTTTCACTCTGGGTAATTTTTTCTTTTTGTCCTGAAAGCCATAAAAATCTTGTACTTTATTTACTATCATATAACACCGTGACCTAACCACAGATAAACACATGTACTACAGGGTTGTGATGAATAACCTCAAAACTAGACACACCAACTTATTTCACCTGATGATTATTGTACGTACTGTATGCTCGATTGCTACTGATACCTGGCAGTTAGCTTAGGTTATGTTTGGTTAGATTAGGTTAGGTTATGTTAGGGTAGGTTATGCAACAATACTTTGTTTGGTTTGGTTAAATAACGTTAGGCTGGGTCACGTTAATTTATGTTACATTACGTTAGGTTCGGTTAAGTGAGGTTACGTTAGGTTTGGTTCAGTTGGATTATATTAGGTTAAATTACATTAGATTGCTATATTAGGTTAGGTTAGCATTCTGGTGTTTAATCTTAAGGTGAGACAAGCTGGGGGATTAGTCTTCACGTGATATCTGTTTTGCAAGATTTATACAGGCTCTGAAGACGCTGTCCATAACGCAAGATTTATACAGGCTCTGAAGACGCCGCCCATAACGCAAGATTTATACAGGCTCTGAAGACGCCGCCCATAACGCAAGATTTATACAGGCTCTGAAGAAGCCGTCCATAATGCAAGATTTATACAGGCTCTGAAGACGCCGTCCATAACGCAAGATTTATACAGGCTCTGAAGACGCCGTCCATAACTCAAGATTTATACAGGCTCTGAAGACGCCGTCCATAACCAATATCATTAAAACTAGATAAACCCGACATAGAGTGAATCAGGTTAAGTGAGAAGTACAGTACTGTACAGTATTACCCAACGGTCGAGTTATTTGTTTTTTCTACCATTCATTAATACACATAGCCATCACACATACTGTACTGCATATAACAACACATGAACACAGTATCAATACTGTCTCATCACTAATGGTGAAAGATGTCAAGATTTGTGGCCAACACTTGAGATCTTTTAACCCTCGGAAAACAACAGCTCTGGGGGGAGGAGGTTCTCGAAGTGTGTGTCTCTACAGTGTCAACCTTCACATTCAGAAGCACACAAACAAGATAATACTGACTGCCTGACTCACACCAGTGGCTGTCAACATACAGTAATAAATCACATCCACCAGCGATGACAGCTCATGATGATGGCCTGACCTACCATACACTCTCCTCTACAGAGGTGTTATAGCTCAAATAATGTTAGCAACAAAGGATGATAACTTAGCACAAAATCATCATCATCATCATGACAGTAAGAGATGAAAAAGTACAGTACATCACTACCCTACCTATCACATGATGCTTCACGTCACGCAGGTTCATTTGTGCAAAGTTCTCCCATAGATCTTTCACCTGGGAAAACAAATGGTATTTACCTCACCCTATTTTAACTAACAGTCAACACAGTACAATACAGAACTACATTATATTATCACATGTCTTCAGTTTCAATTAATCCCATATGTTCTGTTATTTCATTTACGCGTTTCTCGTTTTACGCGGTGCTGCACGGGTTCAATTGACCGAGTAAATGCAGACTATACAGTACAGTACAGTACAGTACAGTACAGTATAGTACAGTACAGTTCAATACAGTACAGTACAGTACAGTACAGCACAGTACAGTACAGTACAGTTCAGTTCAATACAGTACAGTACAGTACAGTATAGTACAGTACAGTATAGTATAGTACAATACAGTACAGTACAGTACAGTACAGTACAATACAGTACAGTACAGTACAGTACAGTTCAATACAGTACAGTACAGTACAGTACAGTACAGTATAGTACAGTACAGTACAGTACAGTACAGTACAGTACAGTACAGTACAGTACAGTACAGTACAGTACAGTACAGTACAGTTCAATACAGTACAGTACAGTACAGTACAGTACAGTACAGTACAGTACAGTTCAATACAGTACAGTACAGTACAGTACAGTACAGTACAGTACAGTACAGTAATCGTAGACCTTAAACAACACAAAATACCACAAAAATCAAAGAGAAAAGTGTCCAAAATATCGCACCTGGTGGATATCCTTTTCCTCTCCTTCACTCTTCTCCAGTCTTCTCTTGCCTTGTCTCTTAAGAGGAACCTGAGAGTGGAACTGGTAGGCCTGGCTGGCGTGGTCATAGTAGAAGTATGTTCCAGTCTTGCTGTCGTAGTACAAGCCATTCTCCTGTATGTGAGGTGAGAAGAAAACAAACAATGTACTATGTAAGATGTTTGTGGCTTAAGGGGTGAGATAAAAGGGTTCTCATGAAGAATGGGAACCCCCTGTTATTACACCTAATGATGGGAGGGGTTAGGTCAGGTCAGGTCAGGTTAGGTTAGGTTTATGGTAGGTTAGGTCAGGTTAGGTTAGGTACTACACTCCGACAACTTGAGTCTTCAACTCTTTGGCTGCTGGATGAAATCGTCTGATGGCAGCGAGAATGAAAGTTGCAGGAAGTGTAGTGACAGGGTTAAGGGCATAACAAGACTACTGGTAGTCCATCAACAATTAGAGATTATGTAACTATCTAGTGTATTCTAGATCTAATGAATATAAATAACTTAAGTCAAAATGTGTCTGGGAGAGGAGTCATGGCAGCTACAGCTTCATGCATCTTGATGGTCAATAATTGTTGACGTCTGAGAGCAAGAGTGGCAGTACAGTGTGTTGTGGTATGAAATATTTTTTTATCTTATTATAATAAAAAATTGCAATGCAGTATTTTTCCCCAGTACAGTAAAGTACTTTTTCCTTAACCTTTTCTGTGTCAACCGCTGAGAGGAAGACTAATGATCACAGACGGGGATCAGCCCACCCGGGCCCTGGTCAATGACCCACACCAAGGCCTGGGGGGGGGGGGGTATTATTACAATAATAATAAAAAATAAAAAAATAAATAGAAAAAAAATTAATAATACTGTAATAATAAAAAAACACATAATAATAATGAAACAAATAAATGCAAAAATTAAAATAGGATCAATAGTGAGAAACAATATACCCTGTATGTTGTGTTGTGTTGCTAAAGTAAGAAACAATTGAGACCCAACAATTGTGTGTAAATGAGGCAGAAAGTCAGATCATCAACCTGGGAGCAGAGCAGCAGAGTCTACCATTAGACAACACATTATGCTTCCAATATCTTCCTGTTTAATAGCTGCCTACTACCTAACCTAACCTGACCTAACATAACCTAACTACAAATATTAACATACAGTAACCTAACCATCAAGTGAAATATGCTGTAGGGGTTAGGTAAAGTTAGGTTAGGTTAGCACTAAGGGGTTTAAGTGAACCTTCAGCTGATCATTCCTACTACACTGGTGAGGTACTCACAGCGTCGTAGTAATACCCGGAGGAGTAGTCAAAATAGAGTCCCAGTTCCTCTTGAAAGACGTAACCAGTGCCCTGTATGGCCTCGGCAGCAGCGGCCTTCACCTGCTCCGTCACACTCATCCCTCCTGATGCATCCCACGCGTAGTTCTCGTCCACATTTATGACGTCTTTCATTAACGTGTTGTCGTCCTTCGCTTCTGGCGTATAATGTTCGTAGTTGGTCTTACTATCAATACTTAACTTATCTAACTCAAAACTCTTTGGCATTTTAGTTTTTTGGGGCATTTCTGAACTTTCCGTCCGTTTGTTTGTTAAGGTAATTGTTGAGATAGTGTCACCTTTACGCTCGTCATCGCACGTGTCTAATTTCTTTACCGAGTCTTCGGGTAATCTCGAATCTCCTGGAGTTTTATCTAAGTGTTCCGGGTTTGATCTTTTCTTCTTCTTCGACACACTTTGTTTACTACAGTCGGTCACGTCGACCTTACTTTCCAAACTTTGCTCTCTGGCGTCTGTTTGTGCCGCCTTATGTTCCTGGCAGTCCCCACTCCTGGGCGACACTTGAACGTCATCGCCACGCCCTCCGTCCCCGTTTTCTTTGCTGTCGTGGATTTTATCTCTCTCGTCTGTACCGTTCCCCCGGGATACAGAAGCTTCCTCTGCCTTAACTTGCGGTGCGGAGGAAACCGTAGTCTGTTTAGCATAGTGCCCGGGCCAGTAGTGAGCGCTGGAAGGGTCGTGCTCACCGTAATACTGATTCCAGGATCCACAATACCATTTCTTCCAGGCTTGGGCGAAGTCTTCCTCTGTGGTCTGGCTGTACTCCTCCGTCCTGTTATGTTTGTTCTTCTTCACCTGTTGCTTAAGGTCCCAGATCTGTAATGTGAACAGTAAAAACACAATTACAGTCTTCATTTTGTATGTACCTATACTGTACAATTATTATCTAGTAACAATAATTATCTAGTGAACTAACATCTTACCTAAGGCTTGGGTTGGGTTGAGATATTTGAAACATGAAGCCGGAGGAACACAGAAACAACTTAATCAACTGGACACAATATAAAATAAAAGTCAACATACTTTTCTCTGACTCTGCCTTCATTATAACAAGAAAAAATCAAAGGGGTAAAAAAAAAAAAATACTGAACCATACCTTCAGCTTAAGGTAGTCAATATCTTGCTCGAGTGTGCGTCCTTTTGACACAAGATCCAACAGTTTTGAGTTGAGCGTGTCGATCATGGAGTCACGCAGACTGAGCTGAGACACGAGCAGGACTGGCCAGTCATCAAGGGACGGGTCGAGGTTCTGAAGGAACTCTACAGACATAAAACCAATTTCTACTTGCATTGTTGCCAGGTCAAAAGAGTATTCCTTAAATTCACTAGAGTCGAGGAGGTGAATGGCAGTCTGGGTGGCTCTGCTCGAAGATGGCGGCTTCTTTTTATATTTCTTTTTTATTTTCTGGCAATAATCTGATTCCTCAAGATCATCTGCTCTATTGCACTTATCTTCAAGCGTAGGAGGCACAGTCCCCTGATCTCCACCCAGGCAGGTAAACCTCTGCTCTCGGTTGTTGTCCAGTTGAGTCGACTCATCTACCTGTGCTGCAAGTGTGTGTACGTCGTCCACACCACAACCAACACTGTCATCCTCCATACTCTCACACACTGCTGCCCTCACAATGTTTACTGCACGTATTAGAGGCACATCAGTATCAACGTGGCCAGACACATCTCCACTTCCTGCCAGTTCTTTCTCGGCTTCTGTCGTCTTCGGTGACTCTTTCTCTGCGGCATTATCACTGGAATCGTCTTGTTCATTTTTTAAGAGATTTTCTTTCAAACTTTGTACCTGAACTATTGGAGACAAACTTTCCAACATCTCACTGTGTATCTGACCAGCTTGCCTTGTGTCTGAGTCAGCAACTACCAGCTCTGACATGTTGTCTAGATCACAGCTGGTAATAGTAGCAGTCATGGTTTGTTTGTTCTCTAAGTTAGGTTCTTCTGTCACTATTTCTTTATGTGTTGTAGCGGAACTTTCCAAACACTGTTCATCTTCATCACCATCTGAGTCTTCTCTCTCTAACAAAACAGTATTTAACTTGTTTCCTCCTGCTCCTTCCCTGCCTTCATCTTCCATTGTAAACACAGTGAGTCCATCAACATGAGAGGGTGGCGCTCCCTGGCCAGTGTCTGAGGGTGGTGATCCCTGGTAAGTGTCTGAGGGTGGCGCTCCCTGGTAAGTGTCTGAGGGTGCTGCTCCCTGGCCAGTGTCTGAGGGTGCTGCTCCCTGGCCAGTGTCTGAGGGTGGTGCTCCCTGGCCAGTGTCTGAGGGTGGTGCTCCCTGGCCAGTGTCTGAGGGTGGTGCTCCCTGGTCAATGCCTGAGGGTGTCCTGGTCAGTGCCTGAGGGTGGTGCTCCCTGGCCAGTGTCTGAGGGTGCTGCTCCCTGGCCAGTGTCTGGGGTGCTGCTCCCTGGCCAGTGTCTGAGGGTGCTGCTCCCTGGCCAGTGTCTGAGTGGAGGGCTGCTCCCTGTAAGGGTGCTAGTGCCTGAGGTGGTGCTCCCTGGTCAGTGTCTGAGGGTGGTGCTCCTGGCCAGTGTCTGGAGGTGGTGATCCCTGGTAAGTGTCTGAGGGTGGTACTCCCTGGTCAGTGTCTGAGGGTGGTGCTCCCTGGCCAGTGTCTGAGGGCTGCTCCCTGGCCAGTGTCTGAGGGTGCTGCTCCCTGGCCAGTGTCTGAGGGTGGTGATCCCTGGTAAGTGTCTGAGGGTACTGCCCCTGGTCAGTGCCTGAGGGTGGTGCCCTGGCCAGTGTCTGAGGGTGCTGCTCCTGGCCAGTGTCTGAGGGTGGTGATCCCTGGTAAGTGTCTGAGGGTACTGCCCTGGTCAGTGCCTGAGGGTGCTCCCTGGCCAGTGTCTGAGGGTGCTGCTCCCTGGCCAGTGTCTGAGGGTGGTGATCCCTGGTAAGTGTCTGAGGGTACTGCTCCCTGGTCAGTGCCTGAGGGTGCTGCCCCTGGCCAGTGTCTGAGGGTGCTGCCCCTGGCCAGTGTCTGAGGGTGCTGCCCCTGGTCAGTGCCTGAGGGTGGTGCTCCCCTGGCCAGTGTCTGAGGGTGCTGCTCCCTGGCCAGTGTCTGAGGGTGGTGCTCCCTGGTCAGTGTCTGAGGGTGGTGCTCCCTGGTCAATGTCTGAGGGTGCTGCCCTGGTCAGTGTCTGAGGGTGGTGCCCATGGCCAGTGTCTGAGGGTGGTGCTCCTGGTCAGTGTCTGAGGGTGCTGCCCCTGGCCAGTGTCTGAGGGTGGTGCTCCCTGGTAAGGTCTGAGGGTGCTGCTCCCTGGCCAGTGCCTGAGGGTGGTGCTCCCTGGTCAGTGCCTGAGGGTGGTGCTCCCCTGGTCAGTGCCTGAGGGTGGTAGGTCAGTGCCTGAGTGCCTGTGGTGCCCTGTGCCTGAGGGTGGTGTGCCTCCCTGGTCAGTGCCTGAGGGTGGTGCTCCCCTGGCCAGTGCCTGAGGGTGGTACTCCCTGGTCAGTGCCTGAGGGTGGTGCCCCTGGCCAGTGCCTGAGGGTGGTACTCCTGGTCAGTGCCTGAGGGTGGTGCCCTGGCCAGTGCCTGAGGGTGGTACTCCCTGGTCAGTGCCTGAGGGTGGTGCTCCCTGGTCAGTGCCTGAGGGTGGTACTCCTGGTCAGTGTCTGAGGGTGGTGCTCCTGGTCAGTGCCTGAGGGTGGTACTCCCTTGGTCAGTGCCTGAGGGTGGTGCTCCCTGGCCAGTGCCTGAGGGTGGTACTCCCTGGTCAGTGCCTGCTCCCTGGTCGTCCACTACAGGTGCCTCAACAGAGCCATCTTGCACCTCTTGGTAAGAAGCTTTGGTCTCATAATGATAACTTTGTGGGCTCTTCTCTTGTACACACGATTGGTTCACATCTTCATCAAGGGTAAGTGAAGTGTGATCGTCGTCTTCCTCCTCAACTACTTGCTCTGGATTGTCCTCACCACAATCCATGTTTTACAATAGTTTTTATGGCCAGGTTGGATCAATGACTCACGGCACACAACCGCTGTAAAGAAACAACACATGATAACAACATATTTGTAGCTGTAAGGAAACCAATTATAATCTCTCCCTCTACTGTACAGTCCTGGACACACAGACAGCCAAATATGACCAACACTCAGTATGTGGGAGTCTGTACAATTCCTTCATCTTTCAGAAATTCATTCATATCATTTTTGGTGAAATTTGCAACTTTACAAATTAAATCTTGTTGAGGTAGAGAGTATCCACAGAGGTGGTGATGGATACAGTCAGTGAGGGTATAACTGGACAGTATAACAAGATATATGATTATAAACAGTTGTGAGAGATACTGTTCCCTCACCATCAAAGTCAGCAAACATCATTTATTTGTTTGTGATTGTGATACAGTACTGTGATAGTTTTACATGAAGGTAAAAGTCTTATATATTCTTATAACTACTGCACTGTAGTGTACTCCCTATGATCAACACTCAAGATAGTACAGTACAGTACAGCACAGTACAGTACACCCAAAATAACACAACACAAAAGTGTCCATCAAAGAATCATATATGGTGTGTAATTAGCATTGAAAAACTAACTTAAATTTCCCAAGCATTATTAGGATAAGTAATTACCCAAATACTGTATAACTACATTCTATATTAATTTCCTATTTTTAACACACACACACACACACACACACACACACACACACACACACACACCTGTACTGTACTTCCCTGGAGATATGAGCACTAATCAAATCTGGAATCACCTGAAGATGAACCACCTTAATACTGTACTATGAGGTGGCCAAGTTAGGTTAGGTTAGGATTAAGTTAGGTTCGGTTAGGATTACACAAGAACATAAGAACATAAGAATGGAGGAAATTGCAGCGGGCCTATTGGCTCATACTGGGCAGTCCCATTTACACCCAACCCCTATTGCTCATATATCCGTCCAACCTATGTTTGAAGCTATCCAGAGTATTCGAGTTAATGATGATATTTGGTAACTTGTTACACTACTCTATTTCCAAACCAATGTTTACCTATTTCGCGCCTAAATCTAAATTTGTCTAATTTAAAACCAGTTGCGAGTTCGCTCCTGGTTGGATAGTTTAAGTACCTTTGTAATGTCACCTTTGTTTAGCCCCGACTTCCATTTATACACCTCTATCATATCGCCCCTCACTCTACGTCTCTCGAGGGAGTGCAAATTAAGATGCTTTAACCTGTCTCTGTACTCAAGGTTCCTAATGCCTGGGATTAGTCTTGTCATTCTCCTCTGACTTCTTTCCAAGGATTCTATATCCATTCTGTAATACGGTGACCAGAACTGAACTGCGTAATACAAGTGAGGTCTCACAAGCGCAAGATATAATTTTAGGATGACCTCGCTAGTCTTGTAACTAACACTCCTTTGAATGAACCCAAGTACTTTATTAGCCTTGTTTCGAGCAAATACACATTGTTTACTTGGCTTAAGATTCCTACTTATCATTACTCCTAAATCTTTCTTATAGTCGGATTTCTCAATAACATCGTTGTTCATCTGGTATCTGGTTTCCCTGTTTACATCTTCTATACTGAGTACTTTACATTTGTCCACATTGAATTTCATCTGCCATTTCTTAGACCATTCGAAAAATTTGTTTAGATCTTTCTGTAGTTTTGTGGAGTCCTCGTCAGATTTAATAATACGTCCTATTTTAGTGTCATCAGCAAATTTACTAAAGTTGCTGTCTATGCCGATATTCATGTCGTTTATGTATACAGGTACTCCCCGACTTACGTCCACCCGCACTTACGACCTGCCTCAGTCGTACCAAAATGTGGTCAAATTATGTATTATTGAGTCCCAAAGTCAGTACACAGACAAAATTTTCATCTGTAATTCACTTTAAAATGGCTGGCAAGCTTAAAAGTGAGTGTTTTGAGGTGCTGACAAGAAAAAGAGACCCAAATTTTCGATTTTCTGTGTTATTTAAGCATTTCCGACTTAAGACCTGGATGTCGGTCCCTAACCCCGTCGTAAGTCGGGGAGTACCTGTATAATAAATAATAATGGTCCAAGTACTGAGCCTTGGGGAACTCCACTAGTGACGTTGCTCCGATGGAACTTAGTGCCGTTAATGCTCACTCACTGTTTCCTGTCCTGTAACCACGCCCTAATCCATTTTAGAATATCTCCTTTAATGCCATGAGCCTCCACTTTTCTTATTAATCTTTCGTGGAGGACTCTGTCGAAGGCTTTGCTAAAGTCAAGATATACCACATCATAATTGTGCCCCTCGTCCACCGATTCGAAAACAGATGAAAAGAATGTTAATAAATTAGTTAGACATGAACGCCCACTTCTGAAACCATGTTGGGAATCATTGATCAACTTGTGCTTCTCCAGGTGATTTCGAATTGTTTGAAATGATTGCTTTCAGTAATATGCCTACAATTGATGTTAGACTAATTGAATGGTAGTTAGAGGATAGTGATCTATCTCCCTTCTTGAAAATCTCGGTCTTACATTTGCTATCCTCCGGGATTCTGGTACTGCACCCGCTTTTAATGACATGTTAAACAACTTTGCTAAGGGCATATTAAGCTCTTCCTTACATTCCTTTAATACTCTGGCAAATATCTCATCAGGACTTGGTGACTTATTAGGCTTTAGTTTGCCTATTTGCTTACTAACATCGTTACTAGTCACTACTATCTTGCTTAATTTATTTTCTTCACTATGTCTGTATAGAGTCGGTGCCTCGGGTATCATGTTTAAATTTTCGGTGGTGAAAACTGTTGAAAAATATTTATTCAGATTATTGCTCATTTCTCCGTCGTTATCAGTTAGCTCGCCGGTATCCGACTTTTTTTTTTTTTTACGGGGATTAGCCCACCCGGGCACAGGTCACTGACCCACAACGGGGCCTGGAGGGCGAAAATGTAATAGTAATAATAATAATAATAATAATAATAATAATAATAATAATAATAATAATGAATTACAAAAATGATAAAAGATCAAAAGTGAGAAACAATATATGTATGTTGTGTTGTCAATGGTAAGAGAAACAATTGAGACCCTGCAATTGTGTGTAAATGAGACAAAGTCAGATCATCAACCTGGGACTTGGTCACATATGGCAGCAGGGTCTACCATTAGACAACACATTATGCTTCCAATATCTTCCCAGGGGGTAGTACCTCCCTGTTTGGTAGCTGCCTACTGTACTACCTACTGTATTGGTCCAATCTTTTCTCGTGTTTTAGTTTGATACATTTGATAGAATCCCTTTGGGTTTCACTTCGCCTCCCTTGCTACCTTCAGTTCATTATTCCTCTTTGCTTTTCTTATTTTGG